>NW_008334516.1:16087-17331 GCF_000622305.1 Nannospalax galili | reverse complement strand
AATGACAGGATTCAATACTCATCTTTCATTAATAACCTTAAATATTAACGGCCTGAACTCTCCACTCAAAGACACAGACTAGGTGAATGGATTAAGAAACAAAACCCATCTTTTTGTTGTCTGCAAGAAACTCATCACACTTTCAAGGACAGACACTATCTCAAAGTGAAAGGATGGAAAAAAATATAGCAAGCAAATGGCACTAAGAAAAAAGCAGCTATAGCAATTCTAACATCTGACAAAATAGACTTTAAACTAAAACTAATCAGAAGAGACAGAGGGCCACTTCATTTTTATTAAAGGAACAATGAATCAAGAAGATATTACAATCATGAACATATATTCACCAAACTCTGGTGCACCCAACTTCATAAAAACAATACTACAGGGCTTTAAGACCCAGATTAATCCCAACTCATTAATAGTAGGGGACTTCAATACCCCACTGTCTCCATTAGATAGATCAACAGGGCAGAGAGTTAACACAGAGACATCTGTATTAAACATTATCATATATCAAATGGACTTAACAGACATCTACTGAGTATTCCACCCAAGCAGCAAAGGATGTATTTTCTACTCAGCACCCCATGGAACCTTCTCCAAAATCGACCATATACTGGGGCACAAAACAAAGCTCAGCAAATACAAAAAGATTGAAATAATTCCATCTGTTCTATCAGACCACAATGCAATAAAGCTTACAATCAACACTGGAAGAAGCCCTAATCACCACATGAACACATGGAGATTAAACAACACACTCCTGAATGAGGAATGGATCAAAAGGGTAATTAAGAAAGAAATAAAAAGTATTCCGGGAATTAAATGAAAAGGAAAATACAACACAACAAAACTTCTGGGACATGCTGACAGCAGTCCTTAGAGGGAAGTTTATAGCTCTAAGTGCCTACATCAAAAAATCAGAAAGAACACAAATAAATGACTTAACATTAAAACTCAACACACTTGAGAAGCAACAGCAAAAGAAACCCAAACCCAGCAAACAAGAAGAAATAACAAAAATCAAGGCAGAAATTAATGAAATTGAAACAAAGAAAACAATACAAAGAATCAACGAATCCAAGAGCTGGATCTTTGAAAAGATAAACAAGATTGACAGACCACTATCCTAGTTAACCAAAAGAAAGAAGAGAGCACCTCCAAATCAACAAAATGAGAGATGAAAGGGGAAATATCACAACAGACAACAAAAAGATTCAGAACATTATAAGGGAATACGT
>NW_008334516.1:14033-14837 GCF_000622305.1 Nannospalax galili | reverse complement strand
TATAGATTCAATGCAATGCCAATCAAAATCCTCATGACATTTTTCACAGAATTGGAAAAAACTATCCTAAGATTCATATGGAAGTGCAAAAGAACTTGGCTAGCTAAAACAACTCTGAGCACTAAGAGCAATGCCAGGGGGATTACTATACTAGATTTTAAGCTGTATTACAGAGCTATAGTCATAAAAACAATATGGTACTGGCACAAAAATAGACCTATAGATCAGTGGAACAAAATTGAAGACCCAAATATGAGTAAATGCAATTTCAGCCACCTGATATTTGACAAAGGGGCCAGGATTATTCTCTGGTGGAAAGACAGCATGTTCAGCAAATGGTGCTGGCAAAGCTGGATCTTCACTTGTAGAAGAATGAAACTAAACTCCTATCTTTCACCCTGCAAAAAAGTCTATACTTGCAAACCGCATACAGACACACATCAAAAGGATCATCCACCATGATCAAGTTGGCTTTATTCCAGAGATGCAGGGATGGTTCAATAAAAAGTCAATAAATGTCATAAACCATATAAATGGACTCAAAGACAAGAACCACATGAACATCTCAATAGATGCAGAGAAGGCCTTTGACAAAATTGAACATGCATTTATGTTCAAAGTCCTAGAAGAGGAGCTGAACAGAGAGTTCTCAAAAGAAGTAGAGATGGCTATGAAACATACTACAAGATGTTCAACATCACTAGTAATAACTAGGGAACTGCAAATTAAAACCATTTTAAGATTTCATCTTACCCCAGTAAGACTGGCTAAGATCAAGAGAACAAATGATACCAAATGTTGGAG
>NW_008334516.1:4574-13769 GCF_000622305.1 Nannospalax galili | reverse complement strand
AAGAGAAGACAGTAGGAAACAGGCATTAATAAGGGAGATAGGGATAAAAATGGAGCTATTTTAAGGGGAGGGGGGCTGGAAGGATATACAAGGAACCTAGGGGAAAAAGGGAAAGAAGGAGCTCAAGAGAGGTAGGACTGTGGGAGAAGGGTACTGTTAAGGGGGAAATGGGGGCACCTTAAGTGGAAAAACCATGATGGAGGGGTGAGACGATGCGAGAGATAAACAATGCTTAGCTAGTTTTGAAAACCAGAGTGAACCATATTACTCCTACAACCTACTGACAAATTATACATAGCAGATCAAGAAATATATGTCTAGGTAAGATTTATCTGAGACCAACTGGTCTTTGCCCAAGATTTATCTACATGACAAACAGTAATTAAAAGTACCAGACTGGTGGAACTAACCTTCTTGGGTGTTTAACAGACATGCCTTGAGGCCTATAATAATTTGCTCAGAGGGACATAAAGGACACTTTTTGTTCCTTGCCCTCCTAGGTCGACTAGTTCCAGGGGACTATGAGCATTTTTCAAAATGTCCTATATTGGTGGTGGGTCACCTGTCCTCTTGATCAAGGAGGCCAAGGAGACCCCACCAGATGGACTTGAACCAGTGTCCAGTCTACAAAGAGGAAGGTCAACACAGAGGAATCATTTCCTCCATGCTTCCAAGTGAAGCCAACCATGGTCGAGCAGGACCTTTGACTTCACATAGATGGAACTGGTAAAAGAAAGGAGCCAGGGGCTCCTCCCAAGGACCCCTGAAGAACAGATCTTCAAACGACCTTAAGAGTAAAAATAAATTGGCTTATCTGGGCCAACTATATGGCCTTAAACACCCAAAAGGAAAGCATAACCAAAGATTAAAGGGGCCAATATAATTTCTTAAGAGTCTATATGCATAGCTAAAGGCTACATAACAAGCAACAATGCGAGACAGGCGATACCTTCTTTTGAGTTGTTGGCCAGGGTGGCCAAAGGGATTCTTAGATAGTAATCCCACCCACATAGAACTGGGAAAATAAACAGCAGACCCCAATCTTATCTAAAGGAACATTGACAACTGAATACTGCTAGATGAGGAACAGCTGACCCTCCTAACACAAAGACCTCTAGATAGGCTGACTAGTTTCACCAGAAGGGCAAGTAGTGGGGAATGGCTGGGGGTACCAACAACACAGAAAACAGTAGCAGGGATATCAGAGTTTAAGGGCTCTAGTGGGGGGAGGGAGGCTATGGGAGGGTGCTCTCTGGGGAGTGGGTGTATAGTCAAATGAGATGGTTTGGGATGTTTTGTGTGATACACACACACAAAAAAATCAACAAATTTTTTAAAAAATGTATTATATTTGAGGAGGAAGCATGGAAATTTACATCATGCTAATTAGTAGAGGTGATAATACCACTGAAATCTGCCTGATAACTTTATAGACATACACAGGCTCCAAGGATCCAAGCGCATCCGTTTATGACTAGTAATAATCAGATACATACAGATTAGAGATGCAAATGCCAACATCTCGGTGTTAGTAGCAAAAACAATGAGTCTTTCTGCAAGGAACAATATATTCTAAAATGAAATGGAGATCCTTTTTAAAGGTTAAAAACTCATCCCAATTTTATATTTTACAGGGCTTATACTGAATTCAATAATACATAACTATATTAATTCAAAGGCGAACCTAGAAACTTGCACATACTTGTGAAAGAGATGTACTGTTGCTCTGGAGTGTGTTACTGAATATGTTAAAGCTGTAGTGAAAAGCTTCTAATCATGTAGTTATTAAAAATTTAAAAATGTATAATGATTAAAAAATAATTCTTCAAAGCATAAAAATTTGCTCCTTAATAATTAGTAGATGTGAAAAACATTACCATTGAAATCTACCTGATGAATTTATATCCATGCTCAGATGCCAAGGATCTCAGAAAGTAACTGACTGTGACTAGTAATAATCTGATATATAGAGATTAGAAACGCATGTGCAAACATCTTAATGTCAATTGCATTAAAAATGAAGTTTTCTGCGTGAAACTCTGTATTTTAATAATGAAATGGAGATCTTTTTTAAAGGTTAAAACCTCATTTAATTTTATGTCTTATAAGGTTTATACTGAGTACAATATTGTATAACTGTAATAATTCAACTGTAAACCTAAAAATGTACAGCCAATTTTGTAAGAGATACAGCCTAGCTCAGAAAATTGTTATTGAATATGTCAATGCTGATATAGTGAAATGCTTTTTCAAAGTATGTGGTTATTAAATAAATAATTTTTAAAAAAAAACATACCATTGTGGGGGTGCATGCCTTTAATCCCTGCACTCTGAAGACAGAAGCAGGTGGATCTCTGTGAATTTGAGGCCAGCCTGATTTAGTTCTAGGTCAGCCAGGGCTACAGAATGAGACCCTGTCTCAAAAAAGCTCAAGATTATCCTTGGCTACCATAGAGGGGTTGAGGGCCAGACTGGGTTACATGAGACTCTGTCTCAAAATACAAAACAACAGAGGCTAGAGAGAGATGACTCAGTGGTTAAGAGCACTGGCTGCTCTTGCAGAGGGCTGGGGTTCGATTCCCAGCATTCGCATGGCAGCTAACAAGTGTCCATAATTCTACCTCCAGGGAATCTGATGCCCTCTTCTGATCTCTGAGGGCACTGCATACACATGGTGCACTTACATACATGCAAAGTATTCATCATACACATAAAATAAAAATAAATGAATCGCGGGGGGGGGGGCATGGTAGTACACGCCTTTAATCCCAGTACTCGGGAGGCAGAGACAGGTGGATCTATGTGAGTTCAAGGCCAGCCTGTTCTACATAGTGAGTTCCAGGACAGCTGGGGGTACGGGGAGACCCTGTCTCAAAAAGACCAAAAATATAAAATCAATCAATCAATCAATCAATCAAAAATGTATTTAAAATAAATAATCTTAAACAAGAACATTTGAGCTGGGCATGTAATGCAATAGTAAAGTACTTACTTAGCATCACAAAGCCCTGGGTTTGATCCTTTGTGTTGGGGGGGGTGAAGAAGAAAAGGAAGATTAATCCAAAGACTGGGGGTACAGCTCAGAGGTAGAGTGTGCATTGTCTAACAATGCCCAAGGCCTAGGGTTTGATCCCCAATACTGTAAACAAACGAACAAAACCAAAACCCTCAAACAGCAGCAAAAACACAAAGTCAGCTTCTTAGTTAGGGTCAACCACCTAGGATGAAGTCTGAGAAAAGATCACCTGATTTGGTGGCTCTGACACTCAGACAGAGGGGAAGAGAGTAGAAACTCTATGCCAGGGATGCAAGAGTAGCTTAGCACAAGAAGCTGAGCCCAAGAGTTTATGAACAGCCTATGCAACATAGAAAGAATTATCTCTAAAAACTTAAAAATGAAGCTAGGCTTGTTATTCCAACTCCTGGGAGGCAGAGGCAGGAGGATCAAGAGTTCAAGACTAACTTAGGCTACATGATGAGACTCAGTCTCAAAAATAAGGAAATAAATAAAAATTAAGTAAAAATAAAAACAAAAGCCTGAAGAAGGGATGAACACATAACCCAAGTCATATGCAACCCATGCTTATTGATGAATAAATAAAGGAGGAAATGCAAGAGAAATATATGATTCAAATAAGTATATAGAAAGTTAGGAGAAGCTTGAGGGTTAGTAGAAGTCAAAGATGCTTTATATTTTGTCTCATCGGTGTTTGGAAGATGATGGATGGAAATCAGTGTCCAGGGGAGGTAGATGACTAAGCACTTAGAACTGCTGTTCTGGAGAATGTGAAGTCAGTTCCCTTCCTGGGCTGGCCAAGGACCGGAGCTGTGCTGAGAAGTGCATCCATCTGTCACAGAGCCACAGGCACTGGTCCAAGACCCTACTGTTCACTAGCAAAGGTAAAGGGTCTGTCCATAGAGGGTACTTACTTTTGTGGTCATCAGAAGGATAATAATCCATGAAGGCCATACACCTTGTGAAAAACTCGTCAAAGTTAAAAGTTGAGGGTAGTTTTAAGAAACTAACCTAAATAAAATAAAATGAGAAGTTTTCAGTTATGGTGAGGGTTGTCCATCCTGGAAGTGTAGTTTATCAGCAGAACAGTATGACTTTAATGTCCAGGACATGGAAAACAGTGATTGGCATACTTAAAAATGTTCAGTTTTTGTTTAAGACAGAGTCTGACTCTGTAGTTCAAAATGAGGGATATAGCATGAACTCCTGACAATCCTCTTGCCTTGACTTCTCAAGTGCTTGGATTGATAGGTATGAGCCACTGAGCCCCACTCAATTATTATTATCATTATTAGTAGTAGTATTTTTCAGTGCAGAGACTGAACTCAGGGCTTTGCACTCTGCCACTGAGCTACAATCCCCAATCCTGTTTGCTTGTTTGTTTATATTGTTGCTGTTTGAGACAGGGTCTTGTTAAGTAGTAAAGGATAGCCTCAAACTTATAATTCTAGCTTCTCAAGTGCTGGGAATATGTGCCACCATATCTGGCCTTCAGCTTATAAAATTATAATTTTAAATTGAGCAAGGTCTCAATTTAAATAGTGTAGCCTTGTAATCCCAGCTACTTGGAAGGCTAGGTAGGAAGATAAAAAATTCAAGGTTTTCCTTTGCTACAAAGGAAGTTCCAGGCTAACCTGGGCAACTTAGTGAGACTCTGACTCAAAAAAAAAAAAAAGATAAAAGAAAGGGAAGAAGGGGGGTGGTTAAAGATATAGTTTATTGATAGGATATATGCCTAGCATGTTTGTGGTCCTGTATTCAAGCTCTAGTACTGTCACAAAAACTTAAGTTGAAAAATTAGAGACTTGGAAGTGTAGCTCAGGCTGAGCACATGCTTATTAGTATATGTGTGCCAGGGCCTAGGTTCAATCCTCATCTTAAGAACAAAAGAAAAATTTCCAATTATTTATTAATAATACAAAGGGCCATTCCAAGGGACTAACCTTTATATTTTTCTGCTCCGAGAATCTTCTTTTTTCTTCTTTAGTCCTTTCCAAGTATTTTAAGTCAAATAAAACCTAACTAAACCATATGTCTGTCCTTTCTTCCTTCCTTCCTCCCTCCCTCCCTCCCTCCTTCCTTCCTTCTTTCCCCCTCTCTTTTTTCAGTGTGATACAGAATAACAGATTATTGAGAAACAGTTTTAACATTGATTGAAGCACAGTTGGGTGTGGTGGCACAAGCCTTTCATCCCAGCGCTTGGGAGGCAGAAGGCAGGTGGATCTCTGTGAGATTGAGGCCAGCCTAGTCTACATAGTGAGTTCCAGGCCAGTGAGTCTCCAGGGAGACTCTCTCAAAAAGATAAAAAAAAATTGATCGTAGCAGGGGCATTGAGGGAGAAAGAAAGAAGAGAGAGAGACACACACTTAGAAAAAAAGGACAAAACAAACCCAAGACATGGGTATAGGGTTCTCAGGAGAGAAAGTCTTACCCTATTTCTTTCTTAAGGTGTTAAAAACAAAGAATGTTAAGGCCTAAAAAAGGTATCAGGGACATCACCAGTAATAAGGCCATGAACTCCACAATGAGACACTCTGAGAATGTCATATCTTCAATCCTCTGTCTTCCTGCTTCCCAAAATGCAGAAATTTAGTCCAACAATGAGAAAGCATCAGGCAAAAAACAAAGAGAGGGATATTTGAAGAACTAACACTCCATCTGGATTAGGAGGTCGTTGGGTAATTAAAATAAGAGCTTTTATTCGTGGTGGGAGGCGGGTGCATACTTGTAATTCTAGCACTTGGGAAGTGGAGGCAAGAGGATCAGTAGTTCAAGGTCATCTTTAGCTTTACAATGAGTTCCAAGCCAGCCTGGGCTATATGAGACTCTCAAAAAGTAAAATAAATAAATAAATAAATAAATAAATAAATAATAAATAAATAAATAAAAATAAAAAAGGAGGATCAGTGGCAGACCTTCCCAATATTCTGCCCCTAGGTTACTCCTGTTCCTTAATAAGGCCACTGCCACCCACACCCACACTCCGCACCTTCAGTTACACTCAGAGACTCCTTGCACTCCTCAGTCTTGGCACCTCTCAGAAGACTTGTCCTGGACCAAAGTGGCCTTAGTCTAACCCAGACCTATTGGCACATACAGGCAGGACTTTCCGAAGGCAGCAGCACACTCACCTTAACTGCTCTCTCATTTGGAATCCTTTCAATTTCAATCATGTTGCGATCACAGAAGTGCCAGCACTCTGGTGACAGAATAACATCATTCATCTGGGCCATGTTCTGTGCAACACGTACATCGTCAACCGTCTGACCAGTCACCAGAAAATAGTTGTGAGTTTCGTCCCCAAAGACCAACAGGGTGATATGGCCAGCAGCCAGTCCTGGCAAGAAGACAATGGGTTTGCACAAGAAGTTCTGGGTTATTTCCCAGAAGCACTGGTTCTTACAAAAATCAGAATCTTGACGTGACTATACAACCTTTGAGCAAAATCCCATTTCTAAAATTTTATGTAGAAATCAGAGGATGCCCCTTCCAGGCCCTGGCCTTCCACCACGTTCCCTCTTTCAAACCTAGAGAAGTTAGCTCCTGCTTTTTGCCTTTCCATGGCATTTTCTCCTTAAAAGTTTTTTCCTACCATTTCCCTTTTCTTCAATTTTTTCTGAAGGGCAAAAGAAGACAACTTTTATAATTTGTTTGAGGAGGATTTTCGTTTTATCATAGATTGAAGCTTCAACTAAAAAAAAAATCTTAGGGTCTAATTTCAAGTAGTAGCCAAACATACATGAGGTTTGGGCTGCCATCATTTTTTGTTTGTTTTTGAGACAAGGTCTCATGCAGCCAAGGCTGGCCTCCAACTCCAATTCAATATGTAGCAGAGGCTGACCTTGAATTCCTGATCCTTCTGCTTCTACCTCCCAAGTGCTAGGATTACAGGCTGTACCACCATGCCCAGCCTGGCCCATCATCATTCTAAGAAGAAGTCTAAGAAGGATATTACATTAGCCTTTCTGGGTGAACTTGGAAAAACACATTCAGTATTGTTATTGGTTGAATTTTTTAAATTCTTTTATTTATTTTTTTGGTCTTTTTGAGACAGAGTCTCCCTGTAGCTCTAGCTGTCCTGGAACTCACTATGTAGACCAGGCTGGCCTTCCAAGTGCGAGAGGAGGAAAGCTGTCATCACTGTCTCAATCCAGGGATCCTCCACTTCTGTTCACCTCCAGCAGAACTTGACTGGGGATGAAGTGACCCTTTCTTATTTATTTACTTATTTATTTATTATTTATTTATTGTGTGCATACATGCCATGGTGTATTAAAAGCATGTGCCACCATGCCCAGATGCTTACCTATCTTCACTCGGATATCAAGACCCTTTTCAGCCTCCTTGTCCTCAAAGAAGCCATGGATCTGTAGGCTGCATTTAATTACCACTGTGATGATATTTTTTAGTTGCTTTGGCTCCACTTTCCACAAGGCCAGCAGTGCATCACCTTTAAGAGAGAGACACTCTGGGGGGCTTTGGACCTGCCCTGGGGTCAATGCATTTTGCATGAACATTGCATAGGCTTCTGCTGCAAACATTCCTCAAACCACACCCTGGCCACAACCCCTGAAATGCCTCCTTTGTAAGAGTTCAGCCTCTCAGTACTTCCTTCCTACCCTTCTCACCCCTGTCACCTTCCTTACCAGCAAATTTTAGAATGTCTCCTCCAAAAATCAGCACTTCTAAAAAGAAAAAAAAAAAAAAAAAGAAAGAGAAAGAGAAAGAAAAGTTAAATCAAACTCTGATTCCTTGTGAGCTTTACTGCTTAGTGGAATAGAAACAGGGTTTTGGACCATGCTGGCACATGGTTGTAATCCTAGCACTTGGGAGACTGAGGCAAGAGGATCACTGAGTTTGAGGCCAGCTTGAGCTAGTTAGCTAGACCATGTTTCAAAAAAAAAGAAAAAGGTAGAAACACGGTAGGGAAGATAGTAATTCAGAGAACAGACTTATAGCAAACATGCCATCTTTAAATCTATGTTTCCTATTTCCTCAACTGTGAAATGAGAACACAGAATGAAGTCATGCCTATGCTCTAGAAGGCTGCAGACGGGAAGGTGGAGCTTCCCACAAGCCCAAGCAAGGACAGTTGCCTTCCCCCCAGGATGAGAGACTACTCTTACAGCACTTTTTAAGGGCGCAGAGGCTGGTGGTTGAGTGACACAAGGACAGGAAAAAGGAAGTGGCCTTTGTTTGGTTAATTTTATTTGTTCATTTTGAAATTTAGGCTTTGAAACGTATGTGGAGATTTTTGTTTGTTTGGTTTTAGTGCTGGAGATGAACATGGAGCATGTTAGGCACGTGCTTTACCACGGGTCACATCCTTAGGCCATAAATGGACCCCCCCCCACCTCCCCAAGTTATAACATCACAAAATGTTGAGTACCTATTATGCTAAGTGGAATGCAAAAAGGAATCTGGAGACCAGGCATAGTGGCTCACCCTTTTAATCCAAGTACTTGGATGACAGAGGCAGGTGGATCTCTATGAGATCAAGGGCAGCCTGGTCGACATAGTGAGTTCCAGTCCAGCTTGGGCTACAGGGAGACCCTGTCTCAATAGCAACAACAATAAAATGAATTTGATGCCCTTTCTGTGATTTTTTTGGGATTTTATTTTTATTCTATTATTTGTGTGTGTGTGTGTTGTATGTATGTGTGTATGTTTGCTAGTGATAGAATATAGAGCTTCAAGCATGCTGAATACATACTCTATCACTATGTTTTTTTTAATTTTGTTGTTGCTATTATTTACATTTGCTTTTGAAATAGTCCCATACATAGCTTTGACTAGTTTGGAAGTCACTATGTGATCCAGGTAGCCTCAAATTTATGATGCTCCTGCCTCTGCTTCCTGAGTCTTGGGATTGCAAACTTTGTTTCTATTTTCAAGGAGCATTAACCCACCCAGGTACGGTGGCTCATGCCTGAAACTGCAACACTGGAAGACTGATTGCCTTGCGTTCAAAACCAGCTCATCTACATAGTAATTTCCAGGCAAGCCTGGACTACAGGTCTTTAACACAAATCATCCGTTCCCTCACATAATCTGTGTATCAGTGAGATGTGATCATATTCCTTCAGTTGTATTACAGCATATTAAACATATTGATGGCATATGAATTTCCTGGGGGAATATGAAGAACTAATTCTAAGTGACCGTGCTTCGCTATACAG
>NW_008334516.1:0-3673 GCF_000622305.1 Nannospalax galili | reverse complement strand
TATGGCCACAGGCCAGTCCAATAGAGGAAATTCCCCAATTGAGGCTCCCTCAACCCAGGTATGTCAAGTTGACACTAAAGCTATCCAGCATAGGGATGAAGAGGTGGGCAGGTTGGGCAGGGACACTAAAGCCTGGAGTCCTAGCTGGGACTTAAGCATCTTAAAGACACACTCATGACTGAAAGCTGGGGGAAGGGAAGATGAGAGAGAGCTGAGACCAAAGGTTCTTCCCTCCGTCCTGAGTGCTCAGTGAGATCATCTCTTGTAATAGCCTAGGAGTTTGAAAATGGCGTACCCACTACAGTCACGCTCTGAATGTGAGTTCCGATGGGAGCCTGCTGCTCACCCATATTAAGCAAACACCCCCTTTGCACTTGCCTGAAATATCAACAAACATCAGGACTCCATAGAAACCTTTCACCAAGGGTCGTTCTGGAGAGAAGTCTCCATAGACAATGAGGTCTGGTAAGTGAGCTGCTATTTTGACGATGGCCTGGTCTTGTAATCCTTCTTTTTGAGTGCTCATGTTCAAGGAAAATGTTCAGGATTTTTCAGTGACAGGAACCAGTCCTCAAACAGCTCTTCTAGAAACAAAAGCTGGGAATGGAGGAAGTCTAATGTATGTGTCTGTTCACTTTCCTGTTGTTTTTTTTTTTTTTTCTCCATTGGCTTTATTCCAACCTGTGGATTGCTTATTTCAATGACTGAGTAGTGGCAATGCCAGAGTTGGTAACACTTCAAAAGGATCATTTTGCTTTGTCTTTATTGAGACAGGGTCTCACTGTGTAGCCCTGGCTGGCCTGAACTCCATACTTGGACGAGGCTGACCTTGAACTCACAAAGATCTACCTGCCTCTGCCTGCCCAGTGCTGGGATGAAAGGTATGCACTGCTATGCCCAGCAGGATCACTTTTCTATACAGAAGGAAAGTCATTATAGACTGAACTTCCTACCCTGAGTAGTTAATACAAAAATGTGCAGCATTACTAAGGGTGAGTAGTGGGTCCATCCATTTTCATGGCGAGAAGTCCCCATTGTCCACCCTGGTATGTGTGGAACAGTGGCACTGTCCCCTCAAGCAAATTCCATTTCCTTTTAATCTCCATTTCCTTGCCCTCTACCCTCTTTTGGCCTGTCTTTTTTCTTTTATGAAAATAAAATGTGGATGTGAGTTTGTGTGTGTAAATATTTACAAATGGCTATTAGACTATTATTTATAGACAAGAGATTAAGGGATAATGTTAAAAAGAGAATTCAAAAGACCGAGTGTGGGTACACGTGTGACAGTTTGAAAGCTGAAGGCCTTATGCTGTACGTGGAAGGAAATGTTGCAATTTCAGTTCGTTGCCTGGTTGGTTCTGAGAAAACTAGGATTGCCTAACACCTTCCTTTAGGTGTAGAGGGGATCAAACAGTCAGACTCAAGAGTGGTTAAAAAAACCATGCTCTAGCTAACTGTGGTGGTTCACACCTGTAACCCCAGCACTTGGGGTGGTAGTGGCTGAGGCAGGAGGACCAAGGAGTTCCAGGCCAGCCTAGACTGCAGAATAAGACCCTGTCTCCAAGACAAAACAAAAGCAACTCCCTGTAAACCCAAAGAAAAAGAAAATAAAACAAAAAAGAAGAAAGAAATACACAGAGTAAGGGAAAATGAAAGGAAAAAAAGTATTAGTCTGAACAGTAATTGCATCAACAGATTTTTCAGAGAAAACCATGTTTCTGGAACCGGTGATACAGAAAATAAGACAATTAATGAGTGGGTGTGGTGGTGTACACCTTTACTCCCAGCACTCGGGAGACAGAGGCAGGCAGACCTCTGTGAGTTCCAGCCAGTAGGGGCTATAGGGAGACCCTGTCTCAAAAAGACCTAAAAAAGAAAGTAAGACAATTAAAAACAAAACTTATTTTTGGCTTAGTTCTGGTGAGCAGGGAGGAACTGGTTAGTAATATCAACCAAAGTGGGTCTTATTGGGACATGTAAATACTAGAAGAAACAGTAGAACAGTCATGTATATTTCTTAGACTGAAGTTTTTTTGGTTTTTGTTTTGTTTTGTTCTGAGACCAGGCTGCCTTGAACTCACAGAGATCTGCCTGACTCAACTTCCTGAGTGCTGAAACTAAAGGCATGTGCCACCATGGCTGGCTGACCTAAGTATTTTTAAGAAATGAAAGAAGGGGCTAGAGAGATGGCTCCAGGGTTGAGAGCACTGGCTGCTCTTGCAGAGGACCCAGGTTCTGTTCCCAGCACCCACATGGCAGTTCATAACCATTTTATTTTTTTTTCGAGACAGGGTCTCCCTGTAGCCCCAGCTGGCCTGGACTTTCTATGTAGACCAGGAGGGCCTCAAATTCACAAAGATCTGCCTGCCTCTTGCCTCCCAAGTGCTGAGATTAAAAGTGTGGGGCACCATGCCTGGCTTTTTAAAAATATTTTATTTATTTTTATCTTATGTGTATGCATGCATTGCCTGCATGTATATAAGTGTACTGTGTCATGCAGTGCCCTTGGAGATCAGAAGAGGTCATGAGATCCCCTGTAACTGGAGTTATGGATGGTTGTTAGCTACCATGTAGGTGCTGGGATTTGAACCTGGGTCTTCTGTAAGAGCAGCCAGTGCTCTGAGTCACTGAGCCGTCACTCCAACCCCTTATTTGCTTATTTTATGTGTATGAGTGTTTTGCCTGCATATAAGTAAGAGCACTCATGTCATATAAGGCTTGTGGAGGCCAGAAGAGGGCATTGGATCTTCTGGAACTGAAGTTAAAGACAACTGTTAGCTGCTATGTAGGTGCTGGGGACCAAACCTTGGTCCTCTGCAAGAGCGGCCAGTGCACTAAACTGCTGAGTCATCTCTTTAGTCCCTTTATTTTTTTTTTCATGAGACAGGGTCTCTCTGTAGCCCCAGTTGACCTGGAACTCACTATATAGACCAGAGTGGCCTTGATCTCACAGAAATTCATATGCCTCTGTCTCCTGAGTACTGGGATTAAAGGCTTGTATAACCACATCCAACAAACATTAGTATATTTAAAAAACTTTAAAATGGTTAGAAACCTTAAAACTTAAACGTTAGATAAGCCCACTTGCTGTGGAGGAGCCGGAGCAGGAGCGCAACTGTGGGGCCGAGGGGCCAAAGGGCTGTGGCGCCGGGGGGAGCGGCTCCACGGCGGTTCGCGTCCCGGCCGTCCTCCTCGAGGGGCCCACGGCAGTGTGGACAGGGGCGGTTCACACCGACACTCCGGGAACTGCCGCCACCGCCGCTATGGCCGCCCGCTCGCCCGCTCCTGCCTCCTCCCGCCGCGGCCACTGGATTGCCACCCCACCCCTCGCTTCGTGCTGCCGACGACCAAAGGCCACCGCGTACTCTCCTCTCAACAGCTAATCACCGGCGCGGCCTCAACAGCTCACACACGGCTGAGTTGGAAGGAGACGCGCGTCACCACCGTCCCTCCCGGCTCGCACCCCACCAGTCTCCGCGAGGGCCACACCCCCTCCGCCGGCAAACCCCCGCTCTGGCCACGCAGGTCCCGCCCACTTGCTGTGGAAGCCGGTACAGGAAGTGCGGTGACCTTCGGCCTTCCGCCTTTGGATGCCCCACCTCCTTTCGGTGCGCGCGCTGCATCCGCGCACGGCCCTCTGGGGACTGTAGTCTGTCTGCTGGAACCCGCCTTT
>NW_008334515.1:343-478 GCF_000622305.1 Nannospalax galili | reverse complement strand
CTGAGCAATTGATGTCTGGTTTAGAAAATCCTTCCCTGCACCTATATTTTTTAGGTTTTTGCCAATGTTTTCTTCTAACAGTTTCATAATTTGAGGCTTTACATTGAGGTTTTGAGCCATTTGGATCTGACTTTC
>NW_008334515.1:0-136 GCF_000622305.1 Nannospalax galili | reverse complement strand
GTTGTTTTTATGACTATAGCTCTGTAATACAGCTTAAAATCTGGTACAGTACTCCCCCTGGTATTGCTCTTAGTGCTCAGGGTTACCTTGGCTATCTGAGGTCTTTTGTGTTTCCATATGAATCTTAGGATATTTT
>NW_008334514.1:0-366 GCF_000622305.1 Nannospalax galili | reverse complement strand
TGATGTCACATTGTGAAGTCATGTTGTTCCATTGTAATGGCACATTGGAGCGATACAATGGCACAGGGGGAGACAGGGTTTGCACATTGGAGCAATGTAATGTCACAATGGTACATTGTGAGGTCATATTGCAATATTGTGATGGTACTATGGAGAATTGTGTGATCAAATTTGCTGATTGTGAGGGGACATGGAGTACCACGTTTGCATATTGAGCATGATGATGACACAATGGATCATGCTAATGACACAATTGTGCATCATGTTGGCACAATGATCATCGTGATGACACATAGATGCATTGTGATGGCACAAGGGAACCTTGAGAAGATATATTATTAAAATGTGATGGCACATTTGAGCCAT
>NW_008334513.1:0-518 GCF_000622305.1 Nannospalax galili | reverse complement strand
TACAAATTCTGGCTAAAATCCAACAATCCATAAATGAGGCCATCCTAAAGAGATTTGATCCTAATGCCCCCATATCTCTTTGTCTTTTACAATGGATCCACTTATCCGTGGGTGGAACTCCTCGAGTTTATTTCATGGTCAACCAGATTGCTGTTTGCATTATCAAGGGAAGGGACACAGCAGTCCAGCTGTTTGGTATTGAGCCCCATACCATTATTACCCCCTATAGATTGACAGATTTTACATGGCTTCAAAGAAACAACGAGAGAATCGCACTGGCTCTAGAGGGATTTTTTTGGCAAAATTGATTGCCACTACGGCCCCTATAAGTGGATGAGCTCATTCTCGAGGTTAGAGTGGGAGCCCCCTAGGCTTTTTCTTTCTCAACCCAATCCTGAATTCCTAACTGTGTTTACTGATGGAGGGCGTCTGGGAGCTTCCCTGGTCATTTATCCTCCCCTAAAGCAGGGACAAGCTCTTGTACCCATTAAATCAGTCTCCCGCCAGGTTGAGGGATC
>NW_008334512.1:0-318 GCF_000622305.1 Nannospalax galili | reverse complement strand
TAACACAATCTCAGAAAAAAAATTGACATATGTTCTCCCTCATATGTGGGTACTAGGATCAGACTCTGATTAATAAGTTTGCAAACAGACATAACTGCAGGAACCAGGTCAAGGTTAAGGAAACAGTGAGGTAAAGGAAAAGAAATAACCTGAAGGAGAAGAACAGCAGGTAACAGTCCTTAATAAGGGAGATATGGATAAAAATTGGGTTAGTTTAAGGGAGGGGGGAGGGTATATGAGGAACCTAGGGGATAAGGAGAAAGAAATAGCTCAACGGAGGTAGGATCATAGGAGCAAGGGTATTAGTAAGGAAGAAAG
>NW_008334511.1:0-471 GCF_000622305.1 Nannospalax galili | reverse complement strand
GCGCGAAGTACAGAGTGGCCAGGAACATGGTGCCGGCGCGCAGCTGGTCCCTGCCCCCCCCCAAAAAAAGTCCAGAGTCGCCTCTAGGTCTCGCCTGGAGAGTTTAGCACGCTGCAATCCCCATATGGGCCACCACTTGCCGCAAGCCACGACTCTGACCAGCAGAGCCGAGGAAAGGACAACACGGATGCCAAGATGAGGTTCACTTCACTTTCAAGTCTCTTCTCTTTATTGAACGTTTGTACAAAGCTTTTATAGGGAAGCAGAGGGCGGAAGAAGCTGGGCCGGTAAGTTCCGCTGTTTACCGCACCTTCCACACCCAGACCACGAGGCAGGATGTTTTTACAGGATGAAGAAATTTACAAGGTTGAGGCAGACAATAGTTACAATTTCTGGGCAGGGGGCCCATGGCTCCCTACAAGGGGGGATCACCTTGGGCTTAAGTATACAAACCCATTGCTGAAATCTGTG
>NW_008334510.1:0-271 GCF_000622305.1 Nannospalax galili | reverse complement strand
GTACAGCTTCCTCCTTCCTTTCCCTGATCACTAGGGGCTTGTAGAACCAAGGACAGAGTCTTGCTTGTGAGCACTGGGAGTGCCTCTTCTTACTGGGTGGGGATGGAAGCTACAGCAATGCTGGTGGGGCTTACAGGAGAGAGAGGGGGGGAGGGAGGGAGGAGACTCTGACTTGGTTGGGGGGTGTATATGTGTGTTGGGGGTGAAAGTTCCCAGGCATTCTGGGAGGTGTCAAAAGGCACAACTTGGGGAAAGATGGCATGTGCTCAGT
>NW_008334509.1:0-308 GCF_000622305.1 Nannospalax galili | reverse complement strand
AAATCCTTAAAACAATTTTTTTATTATTTCTCCAAAGAGAGGCAATTTTAAGCACATTTTTCCAGAAATAACTTGAAGCAGGTGACATAAATATATATAAATACAAAGAACTTTAAGGGGGAAAAATAGGAATAATAAATCAACTCCCAATGAGTTCATTGGACTTGCTAACAGAGCATAGGATGGGGCTTTATTTGCAGAAGGGTGGCTGCTCCCCCCCTCCCTCCCATTTACAGCTGCACTGGAAAGTCCACACAAAAGTATAGATCCTCTGACTTCCCAACAGCTGCACAGAATGAGGAGAGAGG
>NW_008334508.1:0-613 GCF_000622305.1 Nannospalax galili | reverse complement strand
CTAGGGAGTTCTCATTGTACTCCTCTAGAGGACTATTGATACTTGGTGAGGTTATATTGTTTTGGTTTTTCATGTTATTATTTTTTATCTGTCACTTTGAGATGTGAATTTCTTTCATAGTTTCTGATGCTTGTGTGAGACTCAAGCCTTCCTTTATTGAGTTTATGTTTCTTTCTTTCTGTAACTTTATGTGCCTTTGTGGTTTACTTGTTGGGCCTGAAAAGCTTGTTGGTCTAGGCTTCAGGTTCTCTCTTCTGATTTTATATTGGAGAGGCCTAATTGCTTTTCTCTTTAGGAGTTCCCAGAGAGGCCCAAGTGAGATGAGGCGCAGATGCTCTCAGGCTTTCTCCTTAGGTCTGGGTCCCTCCAGTAAAGATGCTTTCCTCAGGAATTTGGTGTCTGTGCTGGCGTGGAAGGAGGGCCCAGGATAGATGCTGGTCTCGGGGAGCTGATAGTTGTGCCACCCGGTGAAGTAAAGGGAGATGAGGGTGGGACCATATCCAGAGGCTTCCCGGGGGCCACAGGTAGGAGCTGGGTTGGTCTGGATGCAGAGGATCAGGATGCAGTGGTAGCTCTGTTTCGAACAGTTAGCCCCGGTGTTTGAGGTACCAAG
>NW_008334507.1:0-255 GCF_000622305.1 Nannospalax galili | reverse complement strand
ATATTGAATAGGGAAAGTGTGTTAATTATGATGTTAATAAAACATAGTACATATTTCCTAAAGTATTTTCACAAACATCGTGTTATTTGACCAAGAACTATTTGGGGTCAGAAATTTACTTTTTTGATCTCTAATTGAGGAAAGTACAGCACAGTGGGTCATGGAGCCAGAAGATCTTCGTTCTCACGTATCTCTGAGGTTGAAGAATTGGTCCCTAGGAGACAGGTAAGGCTGGGGGTACAGTAATAGTTGCCT
>NW_008334506.1:368909-371553 GCF_000622305.1 Nannospalax galili | reverse complement strand
TATCTTACATGAAATGGACCAAACAGTCATCTACAGAATATTCTACCCAAGACTTAAGCACTAAACAATATACTTTTCCTCAGCAACTCATGCAAGCTTTTCAAAAACTGACCACATTTTTTGAAATCTCAACAAACAAAAATATTGAAATAATTCCATGCATTCTATCAAACACCAGTGCAATTAAGCTTATAATCAACAGCAAAAGAAGTTCTAGTAACACAACGCACTACTGAATGATAAATGGGTCAAAGGATAAATTAAGAAGGAAATAAAAGTATTCCTGGAACAAAATGAAACTGAGAATACAATGCAACCAAACCTCTGGGACACATTAAAAGCAATACTAAGAAGGAAGTATATAGCTCTTAATGCCTACATTAAATAATCAACTCTCAATTGACTTAATAGTACAACTCAAGGCTCTGGAAAGGCAAGAACAAACCAATCCCAAACCTAGTAGATGAGAAGAAATAGCAAAACTCAGCAGAAACTAATGAAATAGAAACAAAGAAAACAATATGAAAAAAATCAATCTATCTAAAAGCTGGTTCTTTGAAAAGTTAAACAAGATAGACAGATTCTTAGCCTAGTTAACCAAAAGAAAGAAAGAGCAAAGAGATGAAAGGGGAAAGGTCACAAAAGACACCAAAAAATCCAGAACACTGTCAGGGAATACTTGAAAAAAATCTATACTCCATTACATTGGAAAATGTAAAAGAAATTGATGACTTTCTAAAGTCATGGATACCACCAAAGTTAAACCAAGTAGAGATCAATAGTCTAAAAAGATTTATTACAAATAAGGAAACTGAAAGTCATACAAAACCTCCCGACTAAAAAAAACATAGGCCCAGGTGGAGTCACAGCAGAATTCTACCAGACATCATATAAGATCTACAACCAATACTGCTTAAATTATTCAAAAAGATAGAAACAGATGGCAAACACCCAAACTTCTTCTATGAAGCCAGTATCACACTAATGCCAAAATCACATAAAGACACAACAAAAAAAGAAAGCTATAGGCCTATATCCTTAATGAACATAGAAGCAAAGATTCTCACTTTCAGGCACACATCAAAAAGATCATCTACCACAAAATTTCAGAGATTCAGGGATGGTTCAATAAACATAAGTCAATAAACATAATAAGACATATAAATGGACACAAAGACAAAAATCACATGGTGATCTCAATAGATGCAGAAAAGATCTTTGACAAACTCCAACGTGCATTCATATTAAAAGCCCTAGAAGTAATTGGTCTGGAGGGAACATACCTCAACATAAAGCTATATACAACAAACCCATAGCCAACAGTATTCTAAATGGGAAAAAAAAAACAAAACGAAACTGGGAGCATTCCCATTAAAATCAGAAACCAGACAGGGCTGTCCACTATTTCCACTCCTTTTCAATATAGTGCTTTAAACTCTTGCAAGAGTGATAAGACAAGAGAAGGAAAATAAGGACCACTAATTGGTAAAGAAGAGGTCAAATTAGCACTATTTGTAGATGATATACTATACAAAAGAGATGCCAAAAATTCCACTAGAAACTGTTAGAAATGATTAATACTTTTGGTAAAGTGGCAGGTTGCAAAATCAACTTAGAAAAATCAGTAGCCTTTCTATATACCAGTAACAAGCACTCTGATAAAGCATTCAAGGAAACTCTCCCATTCACAATAACCTTAAAAATATTTAGAAATAAACTTAACAAAGGACATTAAAGATCTCTACAATGAAAAGTTTAAATTTCTAAAGAAAGATAGAGTAGAAGGCACTAGGAGATGGAAGGACCTATGATGCTCATGGATTGGTAGAACTCCTATTGTGAAAATGATGATTTTACTAAAAGCAATCTCTTGATTTAGTGCAATATCAATCAAAATCCCCATGATATTCTCCACAGAGGTAGAAAATAAAGCATCTTGAAATTTATATGGAATCACAAAAGATGCCAGATAACAAAAGCAATCTTAGGCAAAAAGAACACCACTAGGGGGATCACCATACCACATCTCAGATTATATTACAGAGCTATAGTCATAAAAACAGCATGGTACTGGCACAAAAATAGACATGTAGATCAATGGAACACAACAGAAGACCCAAACATAAGTACATGCAATTTTAGTCACCTGATATTTGACAAAGGTGCTAAGAACGTAATGGAGAAAAGACAGTATCTTCAACAAATTATGCTGGTAAAACCAGATCTCCACCTGTAGAAGAAGGAAATTGGACCCTTATGTTTCACCCTGCATAAAAGTCAACTCCAAAGGGATCAAAGACCTCAATGTAAATCCTAAAACTCTAAAAGTGCTAGAAGAAAACATAGGCAGCACACTCCAAGACATAGGCATAGGAAAGGATTTTCTAAATCAGTCACCAGCTGCTCAGGCATTAAGGTCAGCAATAAATAAGTGGGACCTCATTAAAGTACAAAGCTTCTGTACAACAAAAGAACCAACAAATAGGGGATGAGGAAACCCAGGTAACGGAGAAAATCTTTACCAGCTACACATCTGACGGAGGATTAATATCCAGAATATACAAACAGACAAAAAAAAAAAAGCAAAAAAACAGAGGACCCAGTTAAAATGGATCTGAACAGAGAAATCCCCAAAGAAAAAATA
>NW_008334506.1:364740-365625 GCF_000622305.1 Nannospalax galili | reverse complement strand
GAAGCCTAGACCAACCAGCTTTTCATGCCCAACAAGTAAACCACAAAGGCACATACAGTTTACAAGAAGAAGCAGACCTGAGCTCAACAGAGGAAGGTTTGGGTCTCATAGAAGAATCAGAAACTACAAAAGAAATCCACATATCAAAGTCACAGTGAAAAAACAATAACATAAAAAACCCAAATAATATATCACCACCGAGTACCAACTCCCTAGTGATAACACAGGACATGGAACTCAAAAGAACAATTATAAACTTCATAAAAGAACTCAGTGAGTTTAAAGAACACAGAAACAAAGACATCAAAGAACTGAAAGAAGATAGGGATAAACTTCTGAATGAATTCAGAAAAGAGTTAGAAATCTTGAAGACTACTCAGGCTGAAATGAAGAAGGAAGTGAAACACTCAATAAGCCAATGAGAAATGACAGGGGCCACAGCTATGTTGTAAATGTGGAGATAGGCTGTTGGTATGTGAAGATTTGTTAAAAGTTATGCAAAGGTTAGAAAATCGTTTACCTTCTCTAAACTCAAAGGAAGTACCTGGAAAAAGAGAGCAGCCACTTTGCATCATAAAAGATATTCCCCAGGCAGGAGAAGCTAAAAAGGCTGCACTGGAAGACCCAGTTATGGAGCTGGAGAGAGAAAAAAGGAGGGGCACTTTGACTTGTGTAAAGTTCAAGGACTCAGAGAAAAGGACAGATAATAGTAAAAAGGAAGAAAAAGCTAACTATACTATAGCTAGGAAATATTCCATGCTGGAAGTGTTAAAGCTAGGAAAAACTTACAAGCAAGTAAGCAGAGAGCCCCTGGCCATGTGGTTTGTGAAAGTATGGGACATTGGAGCAAATGACGTCAGTCTAAGTCCTTCAGAAGCTTCACAG
>NW_008334506.1:363967-364468 GCF_000622305.1 Nannospalax galili | reverse complement strand
AACAAAACCCATCTTTTTGTTGTCTGCAAGAAACTCATCTCACTTTCAAGGACAGGCACTACCTTAAGGTGAAAGGCTGGAAAAAAATAATAAACTAAGCAAATGGTACTAAGGAAAAAGCAGGAGCTGCAATTCTAATATCTGAAAAAAATAAACTTCAAATTAAAACTAGTCAGAAGAGTTAAAGAGGGCCGCTTCATTCTGATCAAAGGAACAATTGATCAAGAAGACATTACAATCATGAACATATATTCACCAAACTCTGGTGCACCCATCTTCATAAAAACAGTAGTACTACAGGACTTTAAGACCCATATTAAACCCAACTTCAGAACCCCACTGTCTCCATTAGATAGGTCAACAGGGCAGAGAGTTAACAGAGAGACATCTGAATTAAACAATACCATATATCAAATGGACCTAACAGATATCTACCAAGTATTCCACCCAAGCACCAAAGGACATACTTTCTACTCAGCACCCCATGGAACTTTCTCTAAA
>NW_008334506.1:351803-363291 GCF_000622305.1 Nannospalax galili | reverse complement strand
TGTTTGCATCATTGAACTTGCCTCCCCGGAAGGGCTTTCTTCCGTCAGTGCTCACTGGCCATCCTGATCCTGTTCGTCGCTTCTGCTCCCTTTGTCCTCGTGGAATGGTGGCCAACGATCCACAAGGAGAGGGAGCGACCCCACACGGTTCAATATACGTAAGTCAATAAACATCATAAATCATATAAATGGGCTCAAAGACAAGAACCACATGGGCATCCCAATAAATGCAGAGAAGGCCTGTGACAAAATTCAGCATGCATTTATGTTCAAAGTCCTAGAGGGAATTGGACTGGAGGGAACATACCTCAACATACTTAAAGCCATGTACAACAAATCCACAGCCAACATCATTCTAAATGGAGAAAAAATGGAAGCACTCCCATTAAAATCAAGGTCCAGACAAAGCTGTCCACTATCTCCACTCCTTTTAACATAGTGCTTGAAACTCCTCCAAGAGCAATAAGATAAGATAAGGAAATTAAAGGAGTAATAATTAGAAGAGCTCAAATTATCCCATTTTGCAGAAGATATGATATTATATCTTATTGATGCGAAAAATTCCATCAGAAAACTCTGAGAAATGATTAACACTTTCAGTAAAGGAGCAGATAACATAATTAATCTACAAAAGTCTGTAGCCTTTCTACATACAATAACAAGCAAACAGAGAAAGAGTACATGGAAATACTCCCTTTCATAATACACTAAAAAAAATCTTGGAATAAACCTGAGAAAAGTCGTTAAAGAGCTCTACAATGAAAATTGTAAGTCTTTAAAGAAAGAGATTGAGTAAGACATCAGAAAATGGAAGGACCTCCCATGCTCATGGATGGGAAGAAGTAATATTGTGAAAATGACCATCCTATCAAAAGCCATTTACAGAGTCAATGCAATGTGAATCAAAATCCCCATTCCATTGTTCACAGAATTGGAAAAAAAAATCCTAAGATTCATATGGAAGCACAAAAGACCTCAGATAGGCAAAGCAACCCTGAGTCCTAAGATCAATGCTGGAGGGATTACTATACCATATTTTAAACTGTATTACAGAGCCATAGTCATAAAAACAACATGGTACTAACACAAAAAATAGACCCGTAGATTAGTGGAACAAAATTGAAGACCCAAATATGAGCACATGCAATTTCAGCCACCTGATATTTGACAAAGGGGCCAAGAACATTCACTGGAAGAAAGAGAGCATGTTCACCAAATGGTGCTGGCAAAACTGGATCTCCACCTATAGAAGAATGAAACTAAACCCCTATCTTTTACGTTGCTCAAAAGTCAATTCCAAATGGATCAAAGACATCAAGGTGAAGCCTGAAATCCTGAAACTGTTAGAAGAAAATTTTGGCAATAACCTACAAGATAGGTGTAGGAAAGGATTTTCAAACAGGACATCAATTGCTCAGGAAACAAGGTCAATAATCAACAAGTGGGAACTTATTAAACTAAAAAGCTTCTGTACATCGAAAGAAGCAACCAAGGAAGTACAGAGAAAATCTTCACCAGCAACACATCTGACAGTTGAACATCCAGAATATATAAAGAACTTAAAAAAACAAAGACTCAAGAACAGAAGTAACCCAATTAAAAGATGGGCTAAGGAGCTGAGCAGAGAGTTCTCAAAAGAAGAAATAAAGAGGGCTAAGAAGCATCTTAAAAGGTGTTCAAAATCATTAGCAATTAGAGAAATGCAAATTAAAACCACTTTAAGATTTCATCTTACCCCAGTCAGACTGGCTAAGATCAAGGAAAAAAAATGATATCAAACGTTGCAGAGGATGTGGGGAAAGGGGAACACTCATCCACTGCTGGTTGGATTGCAAACGTGTTTGATTCCTATGGAAAGTAGTGTGGAGAACCCTTAAAAACTACAAATGAACCTACCATTTGACCCAGTTACACCATTCCTTGACATGTACCCAAAGGACTCATCCTATTGCAGAGACACTAGTGCATCCATGTTTGTTGCTGCTCTTTTCACAACAGCTAAGAGATGGAAGCAACCTAAGTGTCCCTCAACTAATGAGTGGATAATTAAAATCTGGTTCGTTTATACGATGGAGTTCTACTCAGCAGTAAAGAAAGATGAAATCATGAAATTTGCAGGTAAATGGATGGAACTAGAAACTGTTACACTAAGTGAAGTAAAGTAACACCTCAGAAAAAAATAAAATGGCACATGTTCTCCCTCATATGTGGATCCTAACACCAAATCCTGATAACTGAATATGTACCCAGACCTAACTACAGGAACCAGGATAATGGAAAGGAAACAGGGAGGTAAAGGAAAAGAAAGAACCTGAAATAGAAGAACAGTAGGAAACAGGCCTTAATAAGGGAGAGATGGATAAAAAGTGGGTTCGTTTAAGGGAGAGGGGAGGGAAGGGTGTACAAGGAACCTAGGGGATATGGGGAAAGAAGGAGATCAAGAGAGGTGGGACCATAAGAGAAGGGTATTTTTAAGCAAGAAATAGGGAAAATGGGGCCACTTTAAATGGGAAAACCATGGTGGAAGTGTTAGACAATGAGAGAGATTAAATAATGCCTAGCTAGCTTTAAAAAAAAACAGAGGGTATTGCCTGTATGTAGGTAAGTGCACCTGTGTTGTGCAATGCCCACGGAGGACAGAAGAGGCTGTCAGATCCCCTGGAACTGGAGTTACAGACAGTTGTTAGCTGCCATGTGGATGCTGGGATTCCAACCTGGGTCTTCTGCAAGAACAGTGTACTTAACCTCTGAGCCATCTCTCCAACCCCCATTCTTCAGTATATTATTTTTTATTTTATGTGTATGAGTGTATTGCCTACATGTATGTGAGTGCACCCATGTCATGCATTGCCACAAAGGTCAGAAGAGGGCTTCAGATTCCCCTGGAACTGGAGTTAAGGACAGTTCATAGCCGCCGTGTGGGTGCTGGGAATTGAACCCAGGTCCTCTGCAAGAGCAGTCAGTGCTCTTAATCGCTGAGCCATCTCTCCAGCCCAAGAGTACTTACTATTCTTTCAGGGGACCTGGGTCCAATTCCCAGCACCCACATGGTGGCTGATAATCATCCATAACTCCAGCTCCAGGGGATCCATCACCCTCTTCTGATCTCCATGGGCATCGTAAACAGGGGTGCACTTATATACAAGCAGACAAAACACTCATACACATAAAATAAAAACAAATTTTTTGTCTGCTTGTATGTAAATGTACCTCTGTGCATGTAATGCCTGTGGAGGCCAGAAGAGGGCATTATGTCTCCTGGAACTGAAGTTATGGATGATTGTTAACAGTCGTGTGGATGCTGGGAACTGAACCTGGTCCTTTGCAAGAGCAGCCATCGTTCCTAATCACTGAGCCATCTCTCCATCCCCTACATTTTGTTTTAAATGAGTAACATATTCACATGATTAAAAATTCAGATCTATAAAGTGAGAGTCTCCCTTTACATTCCTACAGTCCTTACCCCATCCTTCCTGTTCTGGCCCAGCCACCCAGGTCCCTTCCAAGGAGGTAGCTAATAATACTGGTTCTTTCTTATCTCTACATCAGTAGTTTTTCTTTTTTGTTTGTTTGTTTGTCTTTTTGAGACAGGGTTTCCCTGTAATCCCACCTGAACTGGAACTTGCTATGTAGACTAGACCTGCCTTGACCTCACAGAGCTCCACTTGCCTCTGCCTCCTGAGTGCCGGGACACACCTGAGTGTGCCAACACATCCAACTTCTGTGTTTTAAGGTTTTCTTTTTCTATTTCTTTTCATTGAATTTTTGCAGATTTCATACACATTGATCATATTTATACTCCCTCCAGATTTCCTCCATTCTGTCATATACATTAAGGCCTATCCAGCCAAGTTTCTGTCCCCAAATGTTCCACGGTGTGAGTCCATCCACTGGAGCCTGGTCACCCTATCTAGTGTCACTCTTTTAAAGAAAACCAACTCTCCCTCTCCCAGGAGTCATTAGTTGCCAAGAGTTTCTCATCTAAGCTGGGGCTTCTAACCCATTTCCCCACTTCTGAGCTTTTGGGTCTTGTATGGGTCTTGTGCATGCTGTCACCATTGCTAAGTTCATATGAGCAAGTTCCCAGCTCCTGGAAAATTCTTTCCTTGTGGTGTTCCACCAACCCTGGCTTTTATAGTCTTTCAACACCCTCTTGCTCAGTAGTCCCTGAGCCCTGAGTAGCAAAGGGTTTGATATGGGTATCCTATCCAGGGACAAGTACTCTGCAGTCTTTTATTCTCTACATGTTGGCCAGTGTGGCTTTCTGAGTTAATCACCATCTGTTGCATGAGGAAGCATCACTGGTCAGAGTTGAGAAATGCATTAATATCCTTTCTGCCCCCTGTTCCACTATGTTCCCTGAGCCTTAGGTGTAGAGGTTGCGTTGTAAATGTGTCACTTGGGGCTGGGCAGCTCATAGACACTTATTCTGTGCATTTGACCAATTATAGAACTTTGTAATAGTCTCTATCTGTTGCAAGAAGTTGTTTTAGAAGAGTGATAAGAGGTACACTTGTCTGTAAATATAAGGATGCATATTTAGAACACAGTAAGAAATTACATTGGTCTGGGGCAGTGACAAAAGTAGATTTTTCTCTAGGATCTGTGACCTCTCCAGTCATGTGTATTCGGCTATGTTTACAGTACCACACAAGAGTTCCCGCCCATTGAGCAGGCCTTAAATACAATTACACAGCTGTTGATTACCCCCAAAATAAAAGTGCCACTACTGCACCAATACAGATAGTTTGCTGCACTGGTCATTGTATTTATTAGACTTTACAGCTGGGTAGGACCATTGATTGGTTTTCTCTCTTGTCAGCTTGCATAATGTCCTCTGATACCATGAGAGCAATGTCTTCAGGGAGGAGCTTCCAGGTCAGTTCCACTTTGATTGCTCCACATCCTGTGTCCAAAGTATGTCCTGTCTTCAGAAAAGAGTCTTATCTTCAAGTTCTAGGGGGAGCAATCAAAGGCTATGGCAATAGCCTGAGTTATTTTGGGAGTCTCTTGAACTACCCTGACCAGCAACTCAAAGGGCAGTTTTTCCTGCCTAGCACTGTTTTGCTGTTGTTATATAGCCTTCCGTTATACATATGCACTCATATACATTTTGTATGTGCATCTTTCAGTAGGCTTCTGAACTAATACATTTCCCTTTGGTTCTTCACATCTTTCCCCTCTCTATCCTTGTGTATAACTCACCCTCCTCTCTTCCCAGTTAAAGTGGCCCCATTTTCCCCAACTTCCCCCTTGATAACACGTGTCTCCTACTCTTCCCAGCTCTTGAGTTCCTTCTTCTCCTTCACCCCCATGTTCCTTTCCATCTTCTTGGTTCCAGAAGTTACACTGGGATATGTATTCACATCTAAGGATTTGGAGCTAAGACCCACAAATGAGGGAGATCATACGTCTCTTGTTTTTCTGAGTCTGTGTTCTTTGCTTAGTATAACATATTCTAGTTCCATCTATTTACCTGCAAATTTCATGACTTAGTTTTTCTTTACTGCTGAGTAGAACTCCATGGTGTAAATGCACCACATTCTCATTATCCATCAGTTGAGGGACATTTAGTGCTGTGGGAGCCTGGGCCTCTCAGGATGCGAGCTTCTTTTTGCTGTGATTTCCCATCCCCACCATGCAAGTATGAAAAAAAAAGATAGAAAAGTCTCAATTTACAGACTCAAGCATTTACAGGACCATAAATATACACAAAGCCTCATTACAGAGCATCCATCAACCCTGTCTGCTGGTGTGGACAATAGCTCCTCACTCTCAGCAGAAAAATAAATGGCTTTAGGAAAAGCCTTTTGAGCCGGGCGTGGTGGTGCATGCCTGTAGGCCCAGCACTTGGGAGGCAGAGGCAGGCGGATCTTTGTGAGTTCAAGGCCAGCCTGGTCTACATAGTGAGTTCCAGGACAGCTGGGGCTACAGGGAGACCCTGTCTCAAAAAAAAGACCAAAAAAAAAATTAACTTTATCAAATTGTTCTTCAAAAAGATTATGCTGATATAATTAGTAATTAATAACTGGAATGTAACTCCTTTACATTCCTCCAAGACACAAATCATATTTAAGTCTTTATCCCAGCCCCAACACTAGCTATTTCCAAGTCTATGGATATTTGCAGTGCGACAAATAGAAAGAAGCCCCCTTACCGTGGTCTAGTTTGTGATTTTGAGTGACTCGCTGCTGTTTTTTCTATAAACTATCTTTTCAAGTCCTTTGTTTTTCTATAGAGACTTATACGTTTTCCATACTGATTTGTAAACTTTTCTAGCATAACTGTCACACTTTCTCCTGCGAATACATCGGTAATTAAAGTCGCATCATTTAAAATTTTAAAAAAAAAACAGAGGGAACCATAATAGTCCATCAATCTACTGACAAATTATATATACAACTAACTCAAGGAACAAAGTATACATCTAGTCAAGGATTTTCTGAGAACATCTGGGTTTTGCCCAAGCGTTATCTATGTAGTGCATGGTAATTAAAAGTAGTAGACCAGTGGAACTAACCTTCTTGGATATTTAACAGCCATATATTGAGGCCTATACTAATCTGGTCAGAGGGACTTAAAGGATAAAAAGGTTTTGCTCGTTGCCCTCCAAGGTTGACTAAGTTCCATTGGGACTATGGAGCATCTCTCAAAATGTCCTGTAACTGTGGTGAGTTACCTGTGTTCTTGATCAAGGAGGACATGGAGACCCCACCAAATGGATTTGAACCAGTGTCCAGTCTACAAAGAGGAGGGTCAACAAAGAAGAAACATACCCTTCATGCTTCTAAGTGAAGCCAGCCATGGTTGAGCAGGACCTTTGCCTTATCTTCACACAGATGGAACTGGTGAAAGAAAGGAGCCAGGGGCTCCTCCCATGCCCATGTGACCCCTGAGGAACAGATCCTCAAACAGCCTTTGCACTGAGCCCAGAGCTGTTACCTGTACCTGCAGGTTGAAAATACATTTATGAACTGATGCTCACACTCACTGGGGACCAAGCACATGTTTCCCTTCTAGCGCATGCCCTGGTGTAATGACTGTCTTAGGGCTCCTAATGAGAACTCAGAAGTCCGAGCATATGTCATTAAAAATGATTTCTCCTTAGTTAACATTGTGCTTTACAGGAAAAGCAAGATGGAACCTGAAGATTTAATGTTCCTTGCCTTTTAGCAAGAGATTCAACTGCCTGTAAAGTGCTCCTAAGGATACATCCCACTGAGCAATCCGACTTTTACCCTGTGGACATTAGCACACGGTGCTGCTCTTAAACATGTTGGCATCAGCAGGGCACAACTGTGTCTGAATTTCCTTGAGGTGATTAAAAAAAGATGAATTTTTAAAGTCTAACCAGATTTAATACTCTCTGATTTAGTGCATTATTTCACGTTAGTATATCTTCTGGACAATTCTTGGCTTAATTTCGTAACTACCTGAAGATTGATTTGTAAAATTAGCAGCCTTAGAAAAAGTTCTACAGTTATGAAATTGTCAATAGTAAGGCAGAGGGTAGAGAGACCAATAGGGTGGGGGGTGGAGGGAAGCAGTTCCTCTCACTTCTTTCAGAATGGAAAAGATCCCCAAGTTTATCCCCATCAACTAGTCGGCTTTGATTACACAAAAGTAAACTTTAAATTGCTTATTAAGGGGAAAAAAAGCACAATGCAGATCTGTTCAGAAGGGCCTCTGTCCTCTGGTGCTAAAATTCTGCGTTCAGACTGACTCTTTTCAGTGATACTGGGTAGTTAAAAGAAAAGTGGTTGAATTGAAAGGCAGGAAGACTCTAATTTTTTTTTTTAATCTTGTTGAGACAGGGTCGCCCTGTAACCCCAGCTGACCTGGAACTTGCTATGTAGACCAGGCTGGCCTTGAACTCACAGAGATCTGCCTGCCTCTGCCTCCCAAGTGCTGGGATTAAAGGCATGCGCCACCTTGCCTGGCCCTAATTTGGTTATTTTAACAAGAATTGAAACCCTAAACATCTTTGGCAGGCTTTGAAATACAAGAATTTTTCAAGTGTTTTATTAAATAAATGCATATCCAGCATACCTTGTTTTAGACACAATCCTATACAATTTTCATTGCTCATTTACTAAAATTTGATTCTAGTAATAGAATAAGGTATTTTGCTAGGAAGCATTGATTTAACTTCCTGTTGTCTGATTATGAGAGAGCCATCTAACACAGAAGCCTAAGTTTTGCTCTGAGTTCTTCAGTGAAATAAAACACCAAGAGCTTCATCTGGCTGTATCTAAGATAAACCATTTTTATTCAGTTGACTAAAGAAAATGCTTAAGCTTTAGAAATCATTGCTCTTTGATTATTGGGCCCTTGAAACAGTAAGCCTTACATTTTATTCATATAATCCAGCTTTTAGAAAACACCATCAGCTTGGGACACTCGTGGCTCTCGCATGAGCTCTGCTGCTCCCAGGTTCGCCATGTATTTGTCACAGCTCTCCAATAGATGCTGAGGGAAAAGGTAGCTTGAAATTAAGAGAGCAAAATGCCAAAGTTTCAAGAAGGGAAAGAAAACAGAAACTCACTTTTGAAACTTAACCAAATTTAACTTTTACCCCAACATGCCACTTTGGAATATATATAAACAGTTATGATGTTGCCTTTGAAAGTAGTAATTTTCTTTGATTTTATTTTTGAGACAGGGTCTCACCTCACTCATAGGCCAGATTGGCCTCAAACTTGCAATGCTCCTGCCTTGGCCTCCTGAATACTGGGCTTGCAGGCATGTGCTACAATGGACACCAGTAACACCTTTTCTTTGCCAATTAAGATACAGACCATATCCATTATCCATGTTTCTGTAAGCCCATGCTTCTGTTCGAAGATTTCCCTATAATTTACTCCTTCTGGGAAATGTGCATAACATATAACAACTGTCAAATATGCCTCGTGTTTTTCCTGAGTCTTTCCAATGGAAATGTCGCCTCCCAGATTTTAATTTTTGAGTTCCACTCTTAGATCTGAAAAAGAAAGCATTGTTTCCAAGGTTCCAAGGTTCCAAGGTGACTGTGTTGTGTCATTTACTGGCATGTTAGGAAGCAAGTTTTGCTGTGAGAGGAAGATTACCTGAGCTTGAGCTCTAAAAATCTCCCCGGCTGGTAAGAGGTGAGGATTCTTTGCTGTGTCACCAGTGCCCCCTTGTGGCAATATATCATATATGGACTGTAAACACCACTTTTTAAAATGAATTTTTCAAATTTTTAAAAGGCTTTTTTGTTTGTGTTTTTGCCAATAATTGAAAGCATTATGGGAAAGAAACTATTAAAGACATTCTAAACCCTTTCCAAAGGGCAAGTGCTCAGAATCTGATAACAGAAAATTGTAGACCATTGTTGCCTTTTATGTCACAATCAATGTCCAGCTCTAGAACTACTTACGCTTTATTTTAAAGCCTAAAGTCAACTTTCTTTTTTTATTTCCATGCTAGCAGTAATAGTTTCTTTAATCGAAAGTTCATATCTAGTTCCTTAAATATTTTGAACTTTTTGTTGTTTGTTTTGTATAATAAAAAGTTAAAATTTTAAGCTGGTCTTAACACACCTTTGTAGAGTAAGGAAGTGTGACAACGAATTTCTTAATAAATAAGTTCACATGTTTAAATCAAGTATAAGTTTTATATATATATATAGTGTTGAAGGTTTTTCTATTTGTATGTTATAAAGATTTCTGATATTTTTGTTTTTAAGGTTATTGTGTTGCAATAATTTAACTCTTTTGACACAGTTGACAAAAATACAACTTTTACAAAGCAGTGCTCTTGACTATACTAAAAATCATGTTTTATAAGTTTTTATACAGACAGACACCTCATAAGTTCTGATTTATTTTGTTGCTTCTTAATCTTGCTATACTGTGTTCTAAATGAATCACAAATGAAAAGGGTGTGTTATTATAAAATTATTTTAAACTATCCTTTAAAAGAAAAAGAAGAAACTATAAGCCAATCTAGTTGCTAAGTTGGAAATCATTATTTAATTTACATCCTATGCTATGATTAATGCTTCAAAATGTATGGTTAGGTTACAGTATATTCAAGAAGAAATAGATTTACAGAGTTTGAAAGATAGCCAATTGCATTCTTTTGGAAATTTACTGTACTGTTTCAATGTGTTAAGTGTCTTGTTGTAAAGTAAAATTTTAAGTCTAGAATTCCTTATTTTCCTGACCTATATTTTTCATTATGATTACCTACTGTATGCTATTGCAATCATTTTAGTAAATGCTTACATTTTAATCAGAAAAAAAGAGCAAATATGAATTGGTTTATGTGGGCCAACTGTACGGTCTTAAACACCCAAAAGGAAAGTCTAACCAAAGATTAAAGTGATCACTATAATTCTTTAAGAGTCCATGTGTGTAGCCAAAGGCTACATAACAAGAAACGATGCCAGACAGGAGATACCTTCCTTTGAGTTATTGGCAAGGGTGGCCCAAGAGACTCCCAGACAGTAACCCAGAATAGAACTGGGAAGATGAACAGCAGATCCCAATGTTATCTAAAAGGAATGTTGGGAATTGGTTGCTGCTAGATGAGGAATGGCTGATCTTCCTAAAACAAGGAACTCTAGATAGGCGGACTAGACTCAGTGGATGGACTAGCGCTGGGTAATGGCTGGGGGCACTGATAACACAGTGGACGGTAACAGGGATAAGATAGTATATGGGCTCCTGTGGGAGGGGGGAGGCTATGGGAGGGTGATATTTGGGATGTGGGTATACAGATGAGTAAGATTGTTTCGGATGTTCTGTATGAAATACAGAAAAAATGAATTTAAAAATGAGTTATGTTTGAGGGAGAAACAAAAATTTGCTTCATGTTGATTAGTAGATATGAAAAACATTACCACTGAACTTTACCTAATGAATTTATATCCAAGGTCAGGTGCTGAGGATCACAAAAAGTAACTGACTGTGACTAGTAATAATCAGGTATATAGAGATTAGAGATGCATATCCAAACATCTAAGCGTTAAATTTTCTGTATGAAACAGTATATTTTAAAATGAAATGGGGATCTTTTTGAAACTTAAAACCTCATTGAATTTTATGCCTTATAAGGTTTATACTGAGTACAATAATGTACAACTGTATTAATTCAACATTGTGAACCTAAAAATTACAGCCAATTTTGAAAGAGATGCATCTTTTCTCTGGAAACTGTTATTGACTATGCCAATGCTGTTGTAATGAAATGTTTCTATTAATTATGTGATTATTAAATAAATTTTTAAAAATAAAAAAACAAAAAATCATTCATTATATAAATTACAGCGCGTGAAAGCAAAAAAAATTAATAAAAATAAATTTTGTTAAAAAGAAAAAAATACATCACTATCAAAATGATGAGTTTTATGAACTAATGTTCCCAAAATAAAAGGTTTAGCCATGTTAAAAATTCTTCACATTTGGTTGGCTGAGGAGAATGTTCTTGATTGTGAGGAGGTGAAATGCAGGATATCATCAGTTTT
>NW_008334506.1:349901-350964 GCF_000622305.1 Nannospalax galili | reverse complement strand
CATCACTAATAATCAGGGAAATGCAAATTAAAACCACTTTAAGATTTCACCTTACCCCAGTCAGACTGGCTAAGATCAAGAGAACAAATGATGCCAAGTGTTGGAGGGGATGTGGGGAAAGGGGAACACTCATCCACTGCTGGTGGGGTTGCAAACTGGTTCAGCCCCTATAGAAGGCAGTGTGGATAACTCTTAGAAAACTACAAATGAACCTACCATTTGACCCAGTTATACCACTCCTTGGCATATACCCAAAGAACTCGTCCTGCTGCAGAGACACTTGTACATCCATGTTTGTTGCTGCTCTTTTCACAGTAGCTAAGAGATGGAAGCAACCTAAGTGTCCCTCAATTGATGAGTGGATAATGAAAATGTGTTTCATTTATACGACGGAGTTTCACTCAGCAGTAAAGAAAGATGAAATCATAAAATTTGCAGGTAAATGGATAAAATGAGAAACTGTTATACTAAGTGAAATAACAGACTCAGAAAAAAAATCGAAATATGTCCTCCCTCATATGTGGATCCTAGAACAAGACTCTGATAAATAAGTATGCAAACAGACATAACTACAGAAACCAGGATAATGGAAAGGAAACAGGGAGGTAAAGGAAAAGAAAGAACCTGAAGGAGAAGAATAGTAGGTAACAGGCCTTAATAAGGGAGATATAGATAAAAAAATGGGTTAGTCTAAGGGAGGGGGGAGGGAAGGGTATAGGAGGAACTTAGGGAATAAGGAGAAAGAAGAAGCTCAACAGAGGTAGGATCATAGGAGCAAGGGTATTAGTAAGGAAGAAAGGGGGGGAAGTGGCGACACCTTAAGTGGGAAAACCATGATAGAGGGGTGAGATGATACAAGAAAGAAACAATGCCTAGCTAGTCACGAAAACCAGAGGGAACCATATTATTCCTACAATCTACTGACAAATTATACTTAACAGATCAAGAAAAATATCTCTAGATAAGGTTTATTTGAGACCAACTGGTCATTACCCAAGATTTATCTGCAAGACACACAGTAATTAAAAATGCCAGAATGGTGGAACTAACCTTCTTGGATGTT
>NW_008334506.1:312257-348588 GCF_000622305.1 Nannospalax galili | reverse complement strand
TTAATAAAAATAAATTTTGTTAAAAAGAAAAAAATACATCACTATCAAAATGATGAGTTTTATGAACTAATGTTCCCAAAATAAAAGGTTTAGCCATGTTAAAAATTCTTCACATTTGGTTGGCTGAGGAGAATGTTCTTGATTGTGAGGAGGTGAAATGCAGGATATCATCAGTTTTCTTAGCATTCACGCATTGCACACCTGTATTGACCTGACATCCTTGACTGTGACTGTTGGAAAAGTCTTTCCAGTGTACTAACAGATTAACTACCTTCCTCCAACCCAAAGACTAAGAATGTCGTCAGATAACATCCGAGGCCCATAGCAGAGATTTCTTGTGTGTGTGTGTGTGTGTGTGTGTGTGTGTGTGTGTGTGTAGCATCCCACTTGAGGTTCCTACCAATGTATTTGAAAAGTGCCTTGATTTATTTTTTCTTGCTGTCTCTTTTTGTTGTACTATAAATGTAAGACTTTCAGGAACCTGTTAAAGGGTGGGAACATAGTATTTAGGGTGACTTCAATCAGTTCTGGGCTCAAAGTAAACTGTGACTCTTTCTCTTTGCAGTAGCAAATATGTTTTTAGATGGCAATTTCTGTGCACCATGGGGGCTCCAAGGAAAATCCACTATTTTCAGGGGTCATCTAAATAGGTGCCCAGTACCTGAATGGGACTCTAGAGCTCATCTGTGTGGTGTGACCTCCTCTGGTCCATGTAGGTGGTTTGTGTTTTTTCCATTTTGAAATGAAAAAGTACATAGCTTTTTTCCTCATTTTACAAAATACCACAGTTAAAAGATTTTAGCTATTTTAAAAAGACTTCGAATTTTTTTAATTTCTTTATTTTTATTTTTTGTATATGAGTGTATTGTCTGCATGCGTGTAAGTGCACCCATGTCATGCCCAAGGAGAACAGAAGAGGGCATCAGATCCCCTGGACCTGGAGTTACAGACAGTTGTTAGCTGCCATGTGGGTGCCAGGAATTGAACCCGGGTCTTCTGCAAGTGCAGCAAGTAATCTCAACCACAACACCATCTCTCCAGCCCCAAGACTTTGAATTTTTTTAAAGTATTGAGTTTTTAAAGATCGTGAGACTTCCTATACTCAAGGGTATTTGGGGAACACAAATTAGAATCGATAGGCCTCAGAAATAATACAGGGCACGAATGAGAAAGGATAAGGATGCATTTGTGGATCTGAAAGGAGATGAGGAAGGGGTCTGAAGATGATCAAAATATGAAATTCTCAAAGAACCAGTAAAAATATTAAAAATAAATATACAGCAGTTCAAAAAGGTAAAGTGTGATTTACATTATATTAGCATGAAGTATAGGAGTAGCTAATGTTTTAACAGTAACAAATTCGTGTGTCAAATTGACAAGGGGTACACTTGTAATGGCTAACCTTTGTTGTGAAGTTGATGTAATTGGAAAGAGGAGTCCACAATTGAGCAAGTTCCTCCATCACATTGCTCTGCAGGTCTGTTAGGCATTAACTTGGCTACTAATTGATGTAGGAGGGCCCAGCCCCCAGTAGGAGGAGCCATCTGAGGACAATCTGAGTTGTATAAGAAATGTAGCCCAGCAAGCCTCAAGGAACAAGGCAGTAGACACTGTTCCTTCCTAGTTTCTGTTTCAAGCACCTGCTTTGAGATCTGCCTTATCTCCTCTGAATCACTGACTGTAACTTGTAAGCTGAAATCAACCCCTTCATGCCAAAGTATCTTTTGTTCACTGGTTTATGTTGGAACAGAGAAACAAACTACAAGTTACATTACTCAGATGCTTCCCTCATCTTTATTCTTAGGGAGGTTAACTTCGTCATTCCCTTCATTTTTTGTATAACTAGCAGTTAAGGTGTACAAGTTTTGAAAAGAGGTTTCACTAAGGATAGAAAGCACCAAATACAAATGTAGCTACTTCCCCTGGATGCTGTGAGGGTCGATCACATTAACACTGCCTTCCAGCTGCTCTAAGAGACCACACAAGTGATTCAGGCTGTTCTCTTGGGAAATACAGATTTGAGTTCTACTTGCCCTCTGTTCCCTTCCAGCAGTCCAATTTTATTGTGAGGATATTACATACTTTCTGTGCAGGGACCTGCATCCAAAAGGGAATGAAAGAAATCTGTGTAACTATGCTTGATTAGCAATTTTTATCCAAATTTTCTAACCTTACCAGAGCTGCCATTTCACTGCGTTATGGCCAGAGCCAGAACAGGGATCTCTACAGGGAAACATTTTGCCTGTCAGAGGACATTTAGAAATACCTGGTAATTTTTAGTGTTTATAACTAGAGGGAAGACTAGAGCCTTAATGAAATTCGACTAGAAATCACCTGCAGATGGTACAAGATATCCTCAATGCACAGAATGGCCTCTTTACCCCCAAACCAGAACCCAACAGTCAGAGCTGCCAAGGATAAGAAGTCCCACACCCCATGCTAAACTCAAATTTATAAGTACTTAAATGTCTCCAAAATGAGAATTTGGCAAGTTTACTCTTGTCTGTTTCAACTTACATACACAACTTCTTTTACTGTGGGGTTGGTTGTGTTTCTGTAGAAAGCTTACATTTCATCATTACTTTGGACTGCCATTGATTGTTGGCAGTATCTGAACGCATAATCTTGTCTCCCAATATTGGGAAGTGAAAAGCATTAAGAAAGAAATGCATTTAGCGAGTAGCGGAGGATATAAGATTGAAACACACCCTGAGAAATCAGGTTGATGTTTTATTTAAAATGGGGAAGCGACGACAGGAGTATTGCAAGCTCGTAGGAAATTTCTCCATGCGGTCTCCTGGCAGATGTTGTCAATGTCAGAGCCCTCACTGCTTCAGGCCTTTGGATGGGCCAGTTTGGTAGCACACTTGGGCCTCAGTCTGCTCTGTAGTTTCAAAGAGCTCAACTCACAAAGGAACGCGGCCACTCCAAAGAGTGAAAGGGTGGCTGTCAGGATCCGTCCGGGAAACGCGGGGGTGCGGTGTTTCTCTATCAGAGCTTCTTTCTTAATGGGAAAGTGGGTGGGAAGTCAAGCGTGCTGCGGCCGTAAAAGTCTACCACGTGGTTCCAGCTCACAGAAACAAGTGTGCAGAGACCGCTGAGACCCAGAACTAAAGCCGAGGTCTTGTGACAACATTCCTGGGTGCCAGCAAATGGGTCGTTCTTGCAGCTTATCTTAATGGCCACCGAGCTGAAAAGCAGGACCATAAATTTCAGGAAAATCACATCCATTTATCAGGGTCTTTGCATTCTCAAACTGGTGAAATGATCCAGGTGGAGTTGATCGGGCTGTGTACCAGGATTTTGGTCACAGAACCAGAGATGTTACACTCTTTATGGTAGTAAGCTTCCCAAAGCCCGAAGAACACAAAGTGAACCACCTTATCATCGAATTCCCACAGGCGCCAGTATATGCTGGTTGCTAGAACTAATTAAAATGCTAGGGCCCAGAAGCTGTAAAGGACTGCAATCATCCTGAAGATCCACTCCTACGCCTCAGCAAATCTAAAGATGAGGCTGAGGAAGTATTAGGGCAGGGCAGGATCACAAGGGAAGAAGGGAAGGAGGGAAAACAGAATCAGTCCTGCTTTACAGAGCACTGCTGAATACCCCGACTTTCCCACTGCGGTCCGAAAGTTGTGTTTAAGTGGACCATACACATACTAGGCTTCTAAACCGCGAAGACTAAGTTAAAGGGACCTGGAAATCCATGACTTCCAGAAGTACTCATTGTAAGGTGTTTTAAGACATCAATTTGGTCCTTTTTCATCAAAAGTTGAAATGCAGTTATTTGTTGACTTTGAGTTTCCTTGCACTGAATTAATAGTGAGATAACGGTTTGAAACGTGAAAGATGGGGTTTATTTCAGAACGCTTTGAAAAACAGAGATTATAAAGAATGTTAATGATTATGAAAAGCTGGAGAATGCTTAAGTTGATTGTGCTTTGTCCAACACTGCAGAACATTACACGATCATTAGAAATGTGAGTTAATCTATATTACCTTGGAAGAAAAAAGAAATCTTAAAAATAATAGACATGATAAGCTCATTTAGGTCAAAAGAAATAACATGACTTCCTGATATAGCACAAGAAATGTGAACAAAAGGGATACCTGCAAACAAAAGAACTCTAAGGGTCACTTGGTTGGACTGATGCTCATTCTGCTTTGTACACTTCTCTAAAAAATATATACATATGAACATATATATGCCTATAGAAAGCTAGACCTAGGCTTATAACTAAAACTACCTGAACATGACCCTATGTATGACTGTGCTGAGCTTATAGCTCAGTGGTATAGTGAGTGCCAAACATGTATGAAAACCTGAGTTCAATCCCAAATACTATATACCTACATTATCTGTAAATCATGAGAAATTGTTATTTGCTTTAATTGTCCACCACTCAAAATTCCACCTTTAGATAATTGGTTTCATTTGAGTCAATAAAAATTATTGTGAACAATTTTCTAAGGTGAAACATCTTTGGCATAAAAGTTACAATTCACATTTTCATATGAAATAAGGTATTTGGAGCTCTTGTCAGTTCTGAGATTTGGGTTTAGTTGTTATGATCATGAAAGAATTATACCTTGAGGGATCCTGCTGTGTTATTTACCATAAAGAATGGAGGTGAAGTCTTCTAGACATGAGATATATTGCCATTGTCACTGGACATACAGAAGCTTTTAGGCACCTACAAACTTACCTCCTTGTTAGGAAAGCCCTACCATACCTGCTGCTCCACAGCCTTCAGTTGTAAATGCTTCTTGATTGGGGAAAGGCAGTGCCTGTGCCACTTGGGAAGGTACCTCAGCAAGATAGGTTTGGAGTTCATTGTTCTCCTGCTTAATGCCCTATCCATGAGCTCGTCCTTGACAATGCAAGTGTGAGGCAGTGGAGCACAGTAAGTGAGTGCTTTGAAGCAGAACTGGGAGTGGGGTGGAGAATGCTGTCTTGTCAGACAATGAGCTGGCCTGGTGGGGTTTGGGGCAGCCCATGACTCCAAACCAAGGACTGGCTGCATCTATTCTCAAAGATCCAACTAGGAAGTCTCCATGAAACTTATTTTAAATTTTACCTTGGCTTATTGTAGATCAGGTGACCCATTTGGAAGATGCCTGGATCACAAATATTCTTTGTGCTGACAGTAGATGTGGAACATGAGTGAATCAGAAGAAGAGGCCTTGAGTAAAAGATATACTGTGAGGGACACTTCCCAGCTCAGAACAATGCTTGTCAACCCCTGGCTCTTAGGAAGCTCATCTGCATTCCCGTCCTATGCTTTGCTTAGTTTGCACATGCACAGAATGCTTCAGGAGTAATAGCTCCCTTGCTATTATTGACCCTGCCAAAGGTTCTCACACAGTTATTTCCCCCTTGTATAGAAAGAGAAGGAGAGTACAGAGAGGATAACTCATGTACTCAAGTTCAGGAAGGCACTCACATGGAGTGGACAGTGAAGCGTCTAGAGCTCCCATAGTCACACCCAGTGCTTCCTGGTATTCACCTTGTTCCACAGGATTTGTTCACATAGAATGGATGTCAACAGTCTAATCATATGTCAGTGACCATCTTTGAAAAGATGGTCCTATAAAATGAAATTGATGCATAAACAACTACATGTAAAATTTGAAATACTTGCCTCTTTTTCCTGCTAACTCAGCTTGAAGGTAGACCTTTACACTTAATATTTTAATCTAAAAAGATGAAACAGAAATGTCAGCAAGAAAGGAAAGACATTAAAGTCTTTGTGCATTGCTGATGGGAAAGAAAAATGCTTGTAGTTATTGTAGAATACTGACTAGTCTTTCCTCAAAAAACTTAAACACAAAATTCAGATGATTTCTGCCTAAGATTGAGATTACTTAAAAGGGGGGTTACAGAGATGGCTCAGTGGTTAAAAGCACTGGCTGCTCTGTGGAAGACCTGGGTTTAAATCCCAGCACTCATTGGCAGCTAACAGCTGTGCATGTAACTGCAGTTCTGGGATATCTGGTGCCCTCTAGTGGCATTCTCTGCCATTGCATGACACAGGGGCACTTACCTGCATGCATGCAATAGACTCATAAACATAAAATAAAAAATTTTAAAGAACATTCTCACAAAAGAAATCAAAGAAAGGTCTTGAATAGGTATTTACACAGTCATGTTCGTGTCATTATTCTGGATAAGCAAAGATGTGACAATTCTGCATGCTCACTGATGGCTGAATGGATACACAAAAAAGTGATCTATACTTACAGTAGAGACGAAGGAAATTCTGACATATGCTATGTGAAGAACCTTGTACCCATGAGGGTGAAAGGGTGCAATCATAAAATATCAACCACTACATGATTCTACACATACTGCACATTTAGTGGAATGAAATCTGCAGAGACAGACAATATAATGGTGGTTGCCAGGAGCTGGTCAGTGAGTGTGGTGAGTTTCAGATGGGGAAGGAAAAATATTCAGAAATTACTACAGCTAATTATATGTACATAATGACAGTGAACTGTACACTTCAAAATTGTTCCCATGGTCAATTTTATATTACATGTAATTTCCCATGGAGAAAAGATATCGTCAAAAAGGAAGATAATTAGGAAAGAGTTACAGTGTGTTCAACTTGTCAAAGGAAGGACATTTGTGTTACTAACTCAATCATAAGCATATTTTAGCAGTAAATGGAATAACATTACTGCTTACATGTTAAAGGGACACTTAACAGTGATGGCATGACCCAATACTGAGTTTTCATTTACATTCAAACTGATTTAAGACGGGCTCACCTTAAAACGCTAACCACCGAATCTAGTACTCATCCAGAAAAGATACCAATCATCTTTTCTATTGAAATTAAGATGGCTGGGTTGAACCCTTTGGGGGTACCATCCAATAGTGTTGAAGTTCTTTCTGGAGACACCAAATGTTCAGACTAAAGGGAAACCCAGGAAGATTTAAGGATTTGAAAGATCTAGAAAGTCCAGCTGGTCCTGACTGCCAACTGTAAGAGACATAAGGAACTGTGGAAATTCTTGTGCTTCCATTACTATCAGGGATAGACGGCAGATTGTGAGCAAGTAACAAGTTCCAACACACATACTCTCATAAAGGAAGAGAGTCCCCAAATCCTTTAATATTTTGAGAAGTCTGTCTATACCAGAAATTTATTTTGAAGTATAGCATCAAACAGCCACTGTAGTTTACAAGGACCGAAAAAGGAAGTCTTTTTTAAAAAATAAATCCCAAGTACGTAAAATGACTTGGTAGATAAAGTTACCCGTTGCCAAGCCTGAAGATCTGGCTGGAAGCCTCATGTTGCAACTCCACAAAGTTGTCTCCTGACTTCCACACAGGGAGCCATAATATGCATTCACGGGGAGTGGCTCTGCTGTAGAATCCTGAGTTGGAGGGAGGGAGAGAGAGAGAGAGAGAGAGAGAGAGAGAGAGAGAGAGAGATGCAAAGACCACAAAATTAATAAGTAGAAGGAATGAAACAGCTTAAAAAAAAAACCCTGATCTGGCCAGATTACTCAATAAGTAAAAGTGCCTGCCATGAAGCCTAATGACCTGGGTTCTATCTCCAGAGCCTACATAAAGGTGAAAAGACAGAACGAACTCCACCTGACCTCCACATGTACACTGAAGCTTGTATATGTACACACACACACACACACACACACCCCAGAATAATAACAAATATATATTTAAAATCATAAAACCCAGGGTGGACAGAAATATGTCCCACTATATAATACAAATATCTTTGCTGGAAAAATAAGAGCTACCTGACCTTCCTTAGGTCTCTTAGACACAGAACCATGCTTAGATATTGACAGACTGTGATTCCTAAGCCATTCTAGGAATTTTTTTTTGCAAACATAAATTTGTATTTTCTTTTATATTTTGCTTTAAATATTGTTGTCATCTGGTTATACTAAATATTATAAGTATATAATATTTTGATTCTTACTATATTCAAAATTTGAGAAAGCCTTACACCATAAGCATACAAAGTGAAATACAAATGTAAGTGAACAGAGAGAGCAGGGAAAATGTGGTTTGATTCTCATTTGATGGCTTACTCCATTTTACTTTGTGTTTAATTGTGGTAAAATTAACTGAAGAAACATCTTATGTACGCAGCAGAATGAATCAAGATGCAGAGTATTCCTGTTAGGATCCTAGGGTTCAATTGCCTTTCTTCGTAAGTCATTAAATTCACAGAGAATCAGCAATTAAAAAAAAAAAAAACCACGACTACAGAAACAAGAACAACAAAATATTGTTTTCCTATGAAATGCTCTAAAAGAACTGCCTGAAGACTCATAGAAAACCCAATGGTGGAATGGGTCCAAGTATAGGGTAGAGAGGCTGAATAGGACTCAGGAGAATACGCAGCTCCTTTCCAGCACTGGGAAGTGAGGAATTCTATAAGGAACTGCTCAAGGAATCTGGTTCCCTTCCAGTTACTCATACTTGTAAACAGAGGACTATGCACACTTCAGGCAAAAGACCAAGGACATTTAATAACAAACACTACCACTACTTATAAAACATTCAGTAAAAGAAGACTGTGTATCCTCAAGTCAGATCACAAAGCTCAAAGGAAAAAGGGTTTGTGTGATAGTTCACTGGCACACCAAATAGGTGATGGGACCCAGAGACAGGAGCACTTTCATTTTCTCTGCTATAACGGGGAATTTGTATTTCAGATTATCAGAAGGAATCTGGGAAGAAACACCGTAAGCAGCTCAGCACATACACAGTTAATGTTTTGCTTGCTCTAAGTTAACTCCCAGAGTAGGCGGTGCCAGTGGAATGCAGGATTACTGGCAGCAGACACTAACCAAATGCAGCACCCTTCCAGAGAACACAGCTGACAGGAGAGATCGTCATAACGGACAAGTGGAGATGATGTGGAGAAAGGCACCAGCACGATGAATCTCGAGGATGAAACTGACCACCTGACCAGGTCAGCTGAGATGGCTCACTAGGTAAATGCGGCTGCTGCCAAGGCTGATGACCTGAGTTTGATACCTGGGATGCTCACGGTGGAAGGAGAGAACCGACTACTCACAATTGTCCCCTGACTTTCAACAGCAAACACACACTAAAATAAATAAATAATAAATAAATAAATGTAAGACTAAAACTAAAAACTGAATTCTGAAATGATTGACTCCTTTGTTTCCCCTCTCCTGATATAACGGACTGGCTGGGGATGAGAGCTTTACAATCTCATCTTTCTGACACTCTTCTCTCCATTCTCTGATCAGACTGTCTCTGACCTGTAATTGGACCTTTTCCATTGACTTCTCTATGAATATTCCAGCACGTCTTCTAGAATACTTCATAGGACACAGTAATTTGCTATTGCTCATGCTTTTGTAGGTATTGTCTAATCATGATTCTGTGTGAACTTAAGGACATTTGAATGAAAGGCAATTGGCTGTATCAGTCAGCCACACCCTAGGACCCCAACAGCAATATTCTTCATTTTGAACTCATGTAGTTTACAGGTTTAAACTGTCAAATTTTATAGCATATGAATCCATTGTCCTTTTAGATCACTGGCTCTCTGAGTAAAGAACGTCCAGAACATTCACTTCCTGTCTAGGTTCTGTGGTGTTTGTGGTTAACAAGCTGTACAAATTCCTGTCATACAATATGGCTACTCTCTTGGGACAGCTTTGAGACTCTCCAGTAAGTTACTGCCTGGTGTCAGAGATAGAAAGGCTGCCTCAATAAGTGAGTCCCATGGTTCAGGATGGGAAACTCCCTGGCAAGCACCTCATGACTTCCTGGGAAATTTCTCTTTCCTGGCTCCCAGGACTCTCTACTGCTTTCACGTAAGAAAATGCATTATTGTGCTTTATGGTTTTGTTTCATGGCCATGGGCTGCTTGAGCTCCACACTTTGCTGTTGTTTTGTTGTTTTCTCTCCATTCCAGGCTAAGGCCTCTGTGGCCTCTGGTTTAAAGGTTATATTCTTGTACTATTCTTTCTGGTATATTTCATAGCTCTGAATATGAAAATTAGTGACACCACCTCCATCCTAAAGACAGTGTTTTCAGGCATGTTCTGATAAATCGGTCCAACTACACTAATGACTCTATGGGAAAGAGAAGAGTGGTATTACTGTAGTACTGTTTGGCCACACTGTACATTACTTCTAAGAGAATGTAGCCATTAAATGGATCTCTAAATTGTGTTATTATTTTACAACTAGAGTTGGTTTGCCTAGAATTAGGAACATCTGGAGAGATTTCTCATGCTGATATTTTTATGACAGTGCACAATCAACATTCAGGCTTCACAAGGGATAATCCGATGGTATAAATAACAAAGACAATGTTGATGTGGAAAGGTAAAGCCAAGAGAAGGAGAGTGAGGAAGAAGGAGACAGTTAGGCTGCTAGGGTTATGGTTCTCAGCCACAGCATGTTTAGAGAAGCCTGCTATGTGATACACATGGGGGGCTAGAGTGCATGATGGGAGAATGACGAGAGGTATGGAATGGTGTGTCCTCAGAACCGACAGGGAACTCCCTTTGGTGGGGGTGTTAGTTAAGCAACATCTACGAAGACACCTCACTGTGGGGAACTATGGACAACAGTTGAGATCCAATTGGTCCACACTGCCCTTTCCACCTCAGAAATCTTAAATTGGAATAATTCAGGACCCTCTTACAGGAACGACCCTGTGAGAGTGGCTGATCCAGTCATCTCCATTTGCACAGGTTGAGCAAATTTTTGGGGCCTATACACCATCTTCCTGGTGTAGATAAAAGAATACTCAACTAGAAAAGTCTAGGGATGTCTCAGGAAAAATGCATCAAGATAATCCTGCAGAGACTTTTCCCCCTCCTCAGTCTGTCCCATATGTGAGCCTAATGTCAATATTAATGAAGATGGGCTACATCTAGAGATATCAGAGTGGGACCAAAGCAAGAGTCTACAAATGGTTCAGGTACTACAAGAAAAAGTCGATGAGAATCCATCTGAAATTTTGGAATGCATCAAACAACTCTATAGGAAATATTCTGATATTTTTCCACAGCTTGTAGAAAATTTTATGATGCTGAACAAGACCTCTATTTCACAGTCCCTGACATTCAAAAGAAATTACAGAGTACCAGTGAGAGTATACGTCTGAACACCTTTCAGTTGGTGAACACTGCACACAGTGTATGTGTAAGTTGGGAATAGCTTATGCACACACAACTGTCATCTTCTTAGAACAAGGCATCAGGAAAGGAAGGCGGGGCAGGGGAGACAAGGATTTAAATGACAATCCATGTTTCTTTTGTAGAGGGATGTGCCACTGGAAATTTGATTGTCCTAGAAAGAACTGAGGGCGAAAGCTGAACATTCTGGTTGTCCAGGAACTTGCTCTTGGGAGGACCAGGGAGCCTGTGAGGCCCTGTGGCTCAGAGAGTTGATTAAATTTTCCTTTCCAGCAGTCATGTGTAAGACCACCAGTGTCTGTGTAGGGAGAGAAAGTTTTAGACTTTTCTAATGGATACTAGGGCATATTGATCAGTTTTAAACAGGCAATTACAAAAGCCTCTAGGGGAAAGATGACAGTGACCAGAATCACTGGAAACCTGTGCCATCATCATTTCCTGAAAACTCTGTAGTATACAGTAGGAGATACAGTTTTTGCTCACAAAATCCTCTAAATCCCCAATTCTCTAATACCCCTCCTTAAGCAGTGGTCTGCTTACCAAGCTGCAGGCACAGATTGTATCTTTTCCAGGATACCAACAGCTTCACCTAAACATTTCTCTGGAACATGCCTGACAGTTCTGAGACAACAGAGAGGTCTCTAAGCAGGCCTTTCCTTGGGTGGAGGATCATATTCATGGTATGGACATGCATGTAACCAAGGACGTCATGAATAGCTTGCCTGGTGAAGGTTCATCTGAAAGACAGAGCTAACTGGAAAAATGGGTGACAATATGCCATACACGAGGAGGCATTAAAAGGAACCTGCCCAGTGATTCAGAAATTCTTGAAGCATGATCTTATTGGGACTTTCCAGTCTTCCTATAATATCCTACATACTGGCAAAGAATCCCATTCTAATGCACATCTGTTTGTGCAAGATCTACAGATAATCCATTATGTTCAGTAGGCTGAATGTGCCGCTGTCAGCAACTGTATAATTTGATAGACAGTATTCCAGGACAATGTTTTCAGTATTGGAGTGAGACACTTTCTTCTGTGTTCTGGCTTACCAAGGGTTATAGTCTTTGTTTGCTATCAAGTGGTAGGGCCTAGACGCGCAGGAAAAAAAAAATCCACTACTGCCTCAGGAGTTTAAAAAATTTCCCTTATGATCTTTTGAGAAACACTAGGTCAAAATATAAAACCAAGTCTAAATAGGGTGTATTACTCCAATATATTGATGACTTGATAATTGGGAACTCTTCTCATTAATATTAGCCAGAGTCTATGTTATCTGGCCACCTGGGGAATTAAGGGGTTGGCCCAGAAGGCCCAAATCTATTGCTGGGCCATAAGTTCTTGGAGTTCTTCCTTGATCCAGAGAAAGAGAAGCCTGATTGGAGACTGAAAAAGTGAATCACATGAATGGGTGCCTTAGAAATCAAAGACAACGGAGGGGATTCTTCAGCATAGGAAGTTATTGCACAGGTTGGATCTCAGACTTCGGCTTCTTGACAAAGCCTCTATAATTAAGCCTTAAAAGGACCTAAAGGGGAAGCATTGGAATGGACACAGGAACATTCATGGGGTTGCATGGGTCACATGTGAGCATTTCTTTTGAGGTCTTAGGAAATGCCCCTCCCATCATTGACCTGTCAACAAGCAGCTATGTGAGCAAGAACTTGTAGGTGAAGTGAGAGACTGAAGCCATAGGTTACACACATCTTCGGCCAGCATAAATGAGGAAGTTGGCTTCTTTTGCTGGCCAGGGCATCAGGCAAGCAAGCTAACCAGGCTTGACATGTGCTTTATCTTTGCTATTATTTTACTTGTGACGAGGTCTCATTATATAGGGTCGCTCTGGCCTCACATTGTATAGCCAAGGCTGGCTCTGAACTGGTGTTCATCCTGCCTCTGCCTGTGGGCAAATAGCTATTATGATGCATTTGTGTGAACATGTCTTGAAAATAATGAACATTCTCTTTAATGTTTTATTTACTTTTATGTATATGAGTGTATTGTCTGCATGTATGTAAGTGCACCCATGTTGTGAAATGCCCGAGGAGGTGAGAATAGTGTCAGATCCCCTGGAACTGCAGTTAAAGACAGTTGTTAGCTGCCACGTGGGTGCTGGGAACCGAACCCGGGTCCTCTGCAAGAGCAGCCAGTGCTCTTAACCACTGAGACATCTCTCCAGCCCCTGAACACTAACTCTTAAATTAAAATCCTGGGCTGTTGCTGTTTCTGAGGTACCAAGTTGAGTCAGGTGTGGGAATACAGACTTTCCCTAGACAAAAGCTGCCAGCAGACAAGCCACTTTGTCTTTAAGAGATATCAGCATTTAAGAATTTAATTTTTGAACAAGTGCATCCAACCCACAGGGTCATTTCACAGCAGACTTTTAACCAGCAGGAAACCATGTTTTCCGTACACTAATAAATTCTCAGCATCACTGACTTTTGCTGGGTCATCAAACATCCTTACGACACATCTAATACATGCTCACCCTGTTGAATGAAATGATAAAATGCAGTGCAGCCTCTGCCTGGCTGTATCATAAGGGTCTCTGCTCTCATTCACCTTAGGGAGCTATGTGTCATCTGCACAGTGGAGCAGTGACAGTACTACCTCCATACAAGGAGTACTGACATGAACTGAGGGTCGAGTACTGTAGCACTCCAAGGGCTGGGACTGCAGGTATTTACCACTCTATCTGGGTCAGGGTATCCGTTCTTGTGGAAGGATGTTGCTGGTATCTGAAACCGGGGCACGATGTTCATATCCTCTTCCAAGGGGCTACATACCCAGCATTGGTCTTTTGATTCTTTTGACAAATCTGAGGTGTAGGAAATAAAGACAGCTCCATTCATTTGAAGAGACTCTATTTATTTTGTTAAAGTCAAGCAGGATGATTGGTTGATAGGTGGTGTCAAGCATGAAGTCTGTGCACATTTGCCATGGTGGACTGCAGGGTTCAAGTCACAAAAGCTGACCAGAATCAAGCTTTGTGTGTGTACAGAGAATTCCAAAGCTATGCCACATCTTACAAATGATAAGGACCAACCATTAGCACCAGATTGTAAGATCACTACACAGGAATGTATGTACACAAACTCTCTGGAATTCTTCAATCCCTGCTAACCAGATAGGGAACAGGCGACCAGGGAATGGACAGAGAGGCCTTAATTGTGTGAGTTTCACTAAAAGCACATTACAGCACTACATACTGTTCTCCATAACAGAAAGTCCTGAAACAACGAGCAGGGTACAGACAATTAAAATTCCACTATTCACATTTTACACACATATCATTAAAATGACCACAACACTGTTTGGGGGTGGCGGGGGGGGGAACCACAGGTAAATAGCTTGGTGTAAAATAAAAACAAAATAGTCTGAAATTCCTTGGAAGGTTTGTGGCCAGCCAGCTTCACCTTTTCTGACACAACCCACATTCGGAGCCGAAGATGAGCAGGTGGAAGGAGGAGGCTGCTGCTGTGGTAGAGTGGGGACTTCACAAGGCAGGAGGAGCTTCGTTTGATAGGAATCAACACTTTTGCAAAGGCTTTCATCTCACTGACATTGACAGCCTCCCACCAAGTCTGTCTGGTCTGTCGTACTGAAGCTTGCCCTTGTGAACTCGGCAGAACCAGGGCATTATCCTCTCCACCAAGACCTCTGGTGTCGCTCTCAGCTCTTCTGGCTCAGGAAGCGTGGATTCTGGTCTCTTAAGAAAACTATGTGGTTGAGTGTGAGCGTGTGCATGTATACACAGATGAAAGGTTGCATGCATGGGTTTGGAAGGGTGTGGTTACTGGTGAGAGAGGGAAAGGTCCACACCACCTGCAAGCTCAGGGAAAAAAGAGAATTCCTTAATCCCTTGATAGAACAAAGGCTCTAGGCATACTTAAACATCAAGTCATCCGGGGAACTTGCTCACCATTCACCATGCATTTAGTTATAGAAACATCTCTTGAACAACTACATCAGATCCACATATATTGAAAATATGTAAGTTATAACCAAGCCATTGGCGGCTGAACATTTTTTTCATGTACTTATCTACCATGCATATATCCTCTTTGGTGAAGTGTCTAGTCAAGTCTTCTGCCCACTTTTTAGCTGGGCTGTTTGTTTTCTACTATTAGCGGTTGGGAGTTCTTTACACAGATCCTTTATCAGATGCATGAAGCCATGAAGTAAGTGTGCTGGTACCTATCTCTGATTCCAGCATGTGGAAGGTGGAAGCAGGAAAATCAGGAGATCAAGGGTATCCTTGACTACATAGTGAGTTTAAAGCCAATTTGGGCTCAAAAAAAAAAAAAAAAACAAAAAACAAAAAAAACCAACCAACCAAACAAACAAACAAAAACCCCCAAAAGCCTAAACAAACAAAAAACAAACAACAAATCAAGACAGATGATTTACACCTATTTTCTCCCAGTGTCTGTCTTGTCAACTGGAAACCAAAAGGACAAGAGTGTTGTTTGAATAAGACTCCGTTTAACATCTTGCCATTTCAACTGATAAGCGGCACAGAATCTTGAAAACGTTTCTCGTGTAAGCACTAGTCACTCCACAGAACCTCTTACAAACCAGAGGACAGAGTCTTACAGTAAGTACATAGCACATGGCCCTTGTGGTACAGGTAACAGACCAAGAGGAAAGCCAAAAATTATCACTAAGGACAACATATACAGACATATTAATGTTCTGTGGAAAGCAACTTAAAAACTATTCCACAGATCTCAGGAAACAAAGATACCAAGAATATTATTAGCGGACACACTTTTAACTAAGTAATGTTACTTAGCTGGAAATTATTTAAGCTGTGATAAGGACAACAGTTATTTATATCATGTGTTTCAAAGCATGCACATGAGCTATGTGGTAATTTTAATCTGGAAAAGAATACATATAACACACAAGTTGGTCATTTAACAATTGTTTTTTAACCACCAGGAAAACACTTGTGTTTCCTATGCATTAATAACTTATCATCACTGGCTTGCCAGAGCAGAGAACGTCCTTTCATAGACATGATGGATGCTGACACTGTTGAATGAGTGAGGACAAAGCACAGAGTAGCCTGTGCCTGGCTGGGTCATAAGGGTCTCCTCTTGTGCACCTTAAGGACGCATTTGGCATCTGCACAGGGTAGGAATGACCTCTTCAAAAGACTGCTGGCAAGTTTGGGCCCAGCCATTGGCCATCCCAGGGTCGTCGCCAACCAGAAGAGCCTGGCTTCTTGTGAAGTCACTTATGATGCAAAACTCTGTTCAGGGAACCAAAAGAAATGGAAACAAAAACCCATAAAACACCAATAGGACATTATTGCTTTTCTACTAGCTTTGTGGCTCCAGAGTGTGCCTCTCTGCAGGAGATGGGCAAGTAGTCTGAGGTTCTTGCTTCTATTTCCAAGCACAGAGCTCCGAGGCTCAGTGTCCACCTTCTGAGGGGTAGGCCGCTCATTTGCCTCTCTCAGGCTGCAGGCTGTCAAACAAGCACTTGAGCTGCTCTTCACCCAGGTGGATTTTGTCTTCTAGCTCTCGCTGCTCAATGATGAGGGCAGATTTCATCTTCACGAAGTGCTCATAGTCAGCCAGGCTCTCCTCATTGAGGTAGCTGGCCAGGATGTCAAACACAATGCGCTCACGACGGTCCAGGTTCTCTTTCAGCTCTTTGGCATCCTCGTGCTGCTGGGTTAGGACTCTCTGCTTCTCCAACAGTGACTGCTGCGGAGGGGGAAAGAGATAAAAAGGAGCCTATTGACACAGGACTAAAGCGTGGACTCTGGTCGACCCTGTAAAAGCCCTGCAGCTTTGGTGGCTGGTCTCATGGCTTTCCATGGACACTCTAAGGCCAACTGTGACTCAACTGGATCTCCACAGGATCCAGGATCTCCACAGGATCTCCTTCCTTGCCTCTCCCAGAAACTACTCATGGGTCTCTCTTTGTGTCCTGGCCCTGCCTGTGCCTTTTTCTTCTTCCACCAGCCTTAAAAAAAATCAGGGTCCAGCAACTACAAGAGTTCTGAAATGCCCCAAAGAAGGAAAGGACTTGGGGATCCTGTCAGTCCCAAAATTGAAAAAGGGAACTATCATAACAAAGCTAAGCCTGGTGGCACAGGCTTGTAATCCCAGCTAGTCAGGGTGCTGAAAACAGAAGGCATACAAGTGAAAGGCCTGCCTGGGCTATAATATAAGTAAATTCAAGTCCAGCCTAGACAATATATTGACATCTAGTCTCAAAATAAAAAGACTGGGACTACAGCTCAGTGGTAGAGAGCTTGCCTAATGTGCATGAGACTGTTGGTTCAATCTCCAGTATTGGGGGGGGGGCGGAGAAGAGGAGAGAGGGAGGGATGAAGGAAGGGAAATTGGTTTCAGGGTAGCATTAAACTTCCTGACAGGAGGTGCCTCAAAGACATAAGGAACAAAGAAGGATAGAGGACAAAGTGGCATAGATGGATCGGACCCTTAATGCCTTACAGAGTCCTGTTTGGGGAGAGGGAAAGATGACTTTGTCTCTAAAAAAACAAAACTAACAATTTTCAGCTTATAAAACACACACATAGCAGAAGCCCTACTAACAGCAAGATGAAGGAAGCTAAGAAAGGAAGAGAAGAATGCATTCAATGTCTTCACACGGAAATTGGCAGAAAGATTGTGAGTGAGGAGCTGTTATCTATTACTAAACGTAGCCTGAACCAAAAACTGCCCTTACCATACTGCTTCTGTAAGATGCCCGTGACTACACAAGCTTTTGAGAGCATCCTGCCTTGTCTGAGCACTAATTTGGTCCTCAGGTCAAGGGAAACAAAGAGATAACACATTACTGGGAAAGAGGCTAGGGAAGACTAACTTACTGCACTAACAAGAAAAACAGATACTGACTGGTTCTACAAATGTAGCTCAAGTTGTTAGTCATATGGGTGCCTCAAGCTGCTGAGGTAGTGGATGGAGAGAATAGTAGGTGTTTTATGTGTTTTATTAATAAAGATGTTCAGGGGCTGGAGAGACAGCTCAGCAGTTAAGAGCAGTGGCTGCTCTTGCAGAGGATCCTCGTTTGGTTCCCAGCACCCACCCACATGGGGACTAACAATTATCCACATCTCTAGTTCCAGTGGATCTGATGCCCTCTTCTGGCATCCATGGGTATTGCATGTATATTTACATACATGCAGGCAAAACATTCATACAAAAAAAAATTGAAATTGAAAAAAACAAAAAAAGACTTGCATAGTATCCTCTGATACTATGAGAGCTAGTCTTCAGGAGGGAGACTTCCAGGACAGTTCTAGCTCAACTGCTCGAGGTTCTGTGTCTGAAGTACATCCTTTCTTCAGCAATAACTGGGAAGTGGGGAGGGTTATACAAGAAACCATGGGATTAAAGGGGAAGAAGGAACTTGAGAGAGGGGGAGAGTAGGAGACAGGTATTATCAAGGAGGAAATGGGGAAATGGGAGTACTTTAACTGGGGAGAGATGAGGGAGGGTTATACAGGGGGAGGGAGAGATAAGATAAATAATGCTTAGGTGGTATGAAAAACCAGGAGGAAAAGTATTAGTTTAAAAGCCTACTGAAAAATACATACATACATACATACATACATACATACATACATAGGCACACACATATGTATATATATATATATGGTTACATATGAATGCATGTGTATAATTGAAAGCTATATAACAAAAAAGACAGTCTAAACAGGAGAAATCTCCCCTCCAGTTGTCTGTCAACATGGTCCAAGGGATTCCCAAAATAACTCAGGCTATTGCCACTGCTCGTGATTGTCTCCCAGAACTTGAATGTAGATAAATTTTATAACATGTTTATGCTCATTCACAAATACTTTCATAGAACATAAATTCCAAAAACACTGTCTAAAGTGGTTGCTTCCTTTACTACAGAAAACTTTGCCCTGTTTCTCTGCTCGTCACAGGGATGGAATCTCTGTTGTACATGAAAAACAAGGACTCAACCAAAGAGATACAGCCTTAGCACTGAACTAAAGTAATCAACTCTTTTGATAGAAAATGCTTTCAGTATAACAAATTAGGGCAAGACTGTTTTCCTCTTACAACTTTTCGAGAGCACGTGGCAGTAACTGCTTGTATATTCCTACTTTGGTGTGGAAATTAACTTGCATGCTTGTGTTGACTTCCAAAGCCCTTTACAACAGAAATGACAGCTGTTGACAACTACTTTGGAGAGATAGGAAGAAAGACTCGAAAAGTTGTTTGAGATACATTAGTCATCAAGTTTCCCTTTATCTTTCTGCATAACAAACAGACTAAAAACAGTTCTTTCTCGATCTTAATTCTGAAGCGTCTTCTGGTAGCACAGCTGTCCCTTTTCCCTGGGTACTGCTGTCAGCAGCCTTCATTATTTGGATGTAATGTGTCCAACCTCTAACTGTCAAAGAAATCTGTCTTCATGCCTAGTTTTTTTTTTTTTTTAATCCAGGCTTCACATCTCAGAAAGTGTACCTGTTTGGGTCATTAGTAAGAAATCACTTCTTATACAAAGATTTATGTGTGCACAGTGAATAGGAACATTTGTAATAATTTTGACATAGTCTACAATTCAAAAATAAGTAGATAAATGTAATTAGTCAAATAATGAAAAATATCTTCTTAAAAGAAGTCAGAATTACAGTTAAAGAACTTTATATTGACCCTTGCTGACTCAATTAGACAAGGGCCCAGTGTAGAGTGAGGGAAATGGGAGGCAGGCTGGCCCTAGCCTGGGAACTCTTGGCAATTGATAACTGCTGGGTAAGGGAGACTAGATATTCTTTAAGATTTCTAGATAGGCCAACTAGACTCCAAGGAATAAGCTTGCACTGGGTCCCAGTGGGGCGGAGGGGTGTAGGGCATGGATAGGGAAAGGGGTCTAAATTTAATTAAGTGTATGAAATGCACAAAAACTCAATAAAAGATATTTTTTTTAAAAAACAAATATGTTCATTTTGAAGGTTCATTATGTGCAAAGAATGTATTAAGATGTTTGACTGAAACTTGATCTAAATTTTGACCTAAGAAGGAAAGACAGCAAAGAAGGAATTTCTCTTTCTTAAATGTAACAAAACTGAAGCCCAGCATGGTGGCGCATGTCTGTCATGCCTCCATTCCCTGCATTTCATTAGCTTGTTCTGCCTGTAGATCGAAACAACCAAGACAGTGGATCATAAACATTTCAAAACCTCAGCAAGTAGACAGGCCATGCACAGACAGTGTAATGCTTTCCAGAGCTGACTTCTCAGCACTTTAAGGACAGCCTTCCTGAAGGAGCATCCTCTCCCCTCCCTATTTCCCAGACAGATGTGCTTGTAGGTACCCGATCTCCAGGAGAAGGACTCTCATCCAAATTATTGAGGGCATTTTCGACCCGGGCCAGGCGGCCTGATAATGACAGCAGGAGGTTCACCACTTTGTCCAGGTCCCCGATGAACATTCGGAACTTGTCAAACTCATTGGGCTTGCAGACATCTTTCACGATGGCTTCCACCTCATCCCCAAGAGCATTGTTTGCCTGGATGTCTTCCAGCAGGCTCTCACGGGCTTCACGGAGCACTTGCAGTTTGCGGCCGATGCTGTCAATAAGCTCTTGCTGTAGGGGAACAGGAAGGATGGGGGTATTCATTAGGATGGTCCTGATCTGGTACACTAATTTAGTGCAGAAAAAACACACAGAGCCAGGGCAGAATTCAGCCAGTTCGAGTGAGTTAGTCTTTGCATCATCAAATGTTGGGGGATTTGTAAAACCAGTAGACAGGGAGATCCTCCTGGTTAAATTGTATATATATATAGGTCAGAGAGGTAGTGCAGCCAGTAAAGGTGCTTGCTGCCAAGCTTGATGACCTGAGTTCAATGTCCACAAACCACATGGTGGAAGGAGAAAACTGACTCCCATGGATTGTACTCTTGACCTCACACACACGTGCTGCAGCATCCATGTAAACACACACACACACACACACACACACTAAATAAATGTAAAAAAATTAAATTGTAACTTATTGTGTATGTAAAATCTTAATGTGTACATAAAAATGTATTAAAAATAAAACAGGGCTGCTGTGTAGCTCAGTGATAGACTGTTTTCCTAGCATGCCTGAGGTCCCGGAGCCCTCTCTACCATCCCCAAATAAATAAATGAATCATGAAAGAAAGCCAGGTTGAGTGGCACATGCCTTTAGCCTCAGCATTTGGGAGACAAGAGGCACAAGGGTGATGAAACTCCAGTCTTATCCAGGCTACACAGGGAGATGGAGATGCTGTGTCACAAGACAAAAACAAAGTGAAATAAAACAAATTCTTGTTCTTTGAATGCTGTATTACAATAGAGCTAGCCAAGTTTGGCCCACAGTAGATACTATTTCAATCTCTGCATTTGTAAGGATTCAGAGAATCTATGTGGTACTATGTGCTCTAGCTTTTGGAAATATTCAAATTAAAGACATATACAGAGAAATGACAGTTGACCCCTGTCCTTAAGCACATCATTACCATCTATTTTTTTTTAATTTTTAAAGTTCTGTGTGTGTGTGTGTGTGTGTGTGTGTGTGTGTGTGTGACTACAGGCACATGTGTGCCATACTATACATGTACAAGTCAGAAGCCAACTCTCAGGACTTGGTTTTCTCCTGCCACCTTGTGGGATCCAGGGATCCTACTCAGTTCCTTAGGCCTGCATGCAAACACTTCTACCTGCTGAGGCATCTCCCTTACGTATCCCAGGGCAGTTGTGATTGTCCCAAGGAAACCTTCAACAAGGTCAGACATGTTAACTTTCTCACACAGAAGGAAGGGATCATAGGGAATGGGGAGGGTCAGTAGACCCTCTCCAGAGAGATTCCAGCCTCTCTTTCCTGCACCTGTCCCAGCTCTAGGCAATACTGCCCTCAATGCATGTATCTTGATGACTATGGACTATGGCAGGTTAATGCAAGGAGGGAGGGGCCTCCATCTATGCAGTTATAAGGAAGTTGTCATCCATGCTGGGGTGAGAGTTTTCAGTGATGTGGCTGTTTTGGGGTCACTTGTACTTTTACAAATAAGTGAAGCAGTATTCAATATAGAACTTGAACCCAGACCTTACCTATTCTAGTTAGCCAATTTACTCTAGGTGGTCCTCTATCTCGGCCTCCTGGTGCTGGGATTACAGGTAGGCTGCCATACCTGCCTGGCATTTACATGGGTGCTGGGGATCTGAACTCCAGTCATCATGCCTGCACGAGTATGTTACCCCTTGAGCCAGCTCCTTAGGCTAAAACATTAATTTTGAAAGATCAAGAGTAAAAATAAAATGTAGAGTTATGTGTTGTGGTTGAGGCCCGATCTTAGCATTTGGGTGGCTGAGGCAGGAGGACTGCCAGCCTGTGTTATATATAGAGTACTAGGCTACCCAAGGATATACAGAAAAATCCTGTCTCAAAAAATAAGATAAAAAAATGCATAGCTGAGTATGGTAATATATGCCTAACTTGACTACTTGGGAGCCTGAGGGAGGAGGACTGCAAATTCTAGGATTGCCTTATCCATGGAGGGTGCTCAAGCCAGTCTGAGGTACATAGTAAAACTCTGATGAAAATTCAAAAAGAAATAATCATTTAAAGAGGGGTCTGTGGAGATGGAGCTGTGTGTAAAGGGCTGTGCAAGAACGCATTAAACACGCAGTGAGCTTCCTGCCTCCGCTTCTAATATGCTGGGATTACAAGCCTATTCCAGCATACCTCACTCCCCTGTCTTCACTGTAGGTCCATTACTAAGTTCAGACTTTGGTTTTGATGGAGTTGGGAGCAAGACCTGGCACAGAGCAGTACTCGGATGAATAGCTAACTCTCAGCACCACACGTGGTGAAGTTGTCAGTGCTGTGTGTCACATTTCCCAGTGTGCCTACCCTCTTACAAGATTCTTGCAAATGCAGCATTCCAGAGGCCAGGATGAGAATGTTAGCAGTTTCCAAGTTCATACTGCCTCTCATTCCTCAATTTGCAGGGGCCAAGGCAAGAGGAGGCTTAGAAAAATGGCAGTTAGAGCTCTGAGCAGGTCCCTTCCAATCACCTGTCTTTGGTTCCACTCTAGCCTTGTCTCTTTGCTCCCTAAACCCATGTCTTTGTTCCACACAAAAATCAGAGTTCTCGAAGGCTGGGAATCTAAACAAATGTACTACTTCTGGTTTTCCTGAGGAATCCGTCGAACTCAAATTGTGCAGAGCCTACCTGAGCTGCCGTAGGATTAAAGGTCTAGTTAACGCTTCTGGCTGGGCCCCCAGAATACCTACTGAATGCCTGTGTGGGGAAGTCTGGGTTCTGCTCCCTCACATCTTGTTCCCCAATCTTCCAAATCAAATAGTTCCAACGTTTCATCTTTGGGTTGATGACCATGTTGTGACACTATGATAGGGACAGCTAAGGTCCCTCTGAGAATGCTGGATCCATGTATACTGTACTTTGTGTATGTTCCCTAGAATTTCTATGTTGGAAACTTAATCTCTGAATCCACATATTGGTGGAATGTGGAGGTCAGGCATTGGGAGGTAGTTAAGATCACATAAAGTCATGAGTATAGGCCCCTTCAGAATGGTATCAATAGCTTCATAAAGAGATGAAGAGGTATCCAAGTTAGCACACTAGCTCTCTCTTCCAACATGACACCCTCCATCTTGCTATGACACAGCAAGAAGGCTCTTACCAGATGCCCACACTTGGATATTGGGCATTCTCAGGGCTCACCCCTGACATCACTCTGGGTCTCTGTTCAGTCATGCTCTTAGAGCTTTCTCTATAATCAGAGATTTATCTCTTTCTGTCCCTTTACCCTGTTCCAATTGTCTAATACTTGATGCAGTATAGTAAGGGTTGGCAAACTTTCTATCAGGGGCTAGAGAATAAATATTTTATACTTTGCAGGCTTACTATCATACCTACTTAACTATGAAGCCATAGTTAATAATCAATATGTAAATGAACGGGTGCGGCTGTGTTTCAAAAAACCTCTATTTACAAAAACAGGTATAGGGCTAGGTTTGCCAAGCTTATGTTGGACATCTGATTTTGTAGTGACCATTTCCAATTCCTCTAAGAACAGAAGCTCTCCTACAGTGGGCTCTTTATTCTGCCTACAGTTGGATCCTCAAAGGCCTTGTGAAAGCTCAGAATAGAATTAAGCATGAAAGGCTTAATTAGGTTAAACTATGTCTTACATGGAAGGCAAATGCAAACACTCTCAGAGATACAGCACAGTGTCTCTGGTGGTGTGACAAATGAGTGGTCTTAGCACCTCCCACTGACCCAGCATGCAATTTTAAGGGAAGTGTTTTTTTGTTGTTGTTGTTTCTTTTTTTTGTTTTGTTTTGGGTTTTTTTTTTTCTTTTATTTTCTGAGAAAGGATCTCACAATGAAGCCCAGGCTGACCTTGAACTTATTGTGTAGCACAGATTAACTCAAACTCGCCCCCCTCCTGCCTTAGCCCCCTTAGTGCTGGGATTATGGGCATGTACCACCATGCCCAGAAGGCAGGGCTTTTTGGAGTTCTTGTTACTTGTTTGCTTAAAGGAAGGTCTTGCTGTGTTGCCCACCCCCTCCAGAACTCCTGCCTTTACATGAGTGATCCTCCTGCCTCAGCCTCATGAGTGGCTGGGAGTTGGAAGTACCATGTTATGCTCTAACGTCTGCGTCTCCTATGGAATCCCACCTTCTTACCTTCTTGACAGATAGGTCATGGTCCAAGTCACCTCCTGAATACTCCTCGGGCTCCTGCAGGTCCTTCATCTTGATGAGCAGCTCTGCCTTGGGGGCTGATGTGCTGTAGTAGGTGGAATTGGTAGCCAGGGACACAACTCCTGGCACGCCTGGCTCCTGCTTCCTGGGTGAAGAGGCCAGAACAGCACTTAGCATGACACATGCACAAGTACTCTTTGGACCTGATTCCTGGCTCGTGACAAATACAAGATGGCACTGACAGAAGGACAAGAGCCAGGGACATGAGACAGTCAATGGGAAGAAAGAAGGTTAAGTTAAAAAAATTTTGAAAACAAACGAACTTTCCATACGAATAGTCTTAAAGTCCACAGACCGTCATTTGTTGCTTCTGTTGTTCTGCGGTGATGCGGATGGAAACATGGGCCTTGCTCATGTTAGGTAAGTGCTCTAACACCCAGTTGCACCCCTCAACCCAGGAAGATAGACTTTAAAAACTTTTTAAAGCTTTATTTCCTATTTTTATTCATATGTATATGCCACTTCGGCGAGGGTTCCCTGGGATGCCAGACTAAGGTCCAGTTCCCTGCAGCGGCAATTACACCTGGGTGTGAGCCACCTGACCCGGATGCTGGGAAATGAACTTGGATCCTCTAGAAGAGCAGCCAGCATTTTTAACCACTGAATCATCTCTCCAGTCCCAGAAACAGTTTTTAATGAAACTAGAATAACTTGGAACAACTAAAAAACTCCTCTCTGACACAGGTCACGGTTCTACGGCACACGTTTGCTGCCTAGATATGAGGTCACCAAAGAGGAAGATGAAAACATGTGACACCACCAATGTTTCCAATAAGCAGTGCCACTATTGGGTAAGATGTGCTATGTCTCTACTTCCCTGATGACTTTCAGGGACATATTACCCTTCTGCTACTAAGCAATGCTTGTGGGGACAAGCTGCAAGGATGGATATCACCACACACACAGTTATGGTCAAGTCACTCAAAGGGAGATGCCTGGAAGTGGTATTTACAAAACTAAGTTTATTCAGAGATGTTAATAATTTCATTTTTGTGGGAGTGGGAGGTATTCTGGGGCTTGAACCCAGAGTTTTGCACATGCTATGCAAGCATTCTTTCACTGAGACTTTTTTAGACTTTTTTAAATATATATTAAGGAAGAGTCTCATTAAGCTGCCTAGGCTGGCCTTAAACTCATACTGAAGCCCAGGCAAGCTTTAAATTCTCAATCCTCCTGCTTCAGCCTCCAGAGAAGCTGAGGTTATAGGATTGTGTCACCAGGCCCAGCAAATGTTGACAAATTCTTAAAATTCTGTCTTATAATAAACTGCACACATTCATTTTGACTTTTACCCCTTTAACACTGGGTATCTTCTATACTACTCACCTTCAGGTCTGGACCTTTGTGTGTATGTGTGTTTGAGGTGGGATGTCCTGTGCACTGTCAGACCTTGATGAGAACCTCGTGGCTCTACCTACTAGATGCCAGTAGCACTTCCCCAGATGTAAAAGCACAAATATCTTCAGACAATGTCACATGTCTCCCATAGAAGCAAAATTCCTCTTTCCCACCCCACCAGGAAAAACTGTCATTGGCAATGCATCAAATTCCAGATGCAAAATATGAAGAACTGTAGAATACCCAGAGGTTTGTTTAGCTGTAATTTCTTTTTTTAAAATTTGTTTCCCTTTGTTCCCTCCATCCCTTCCTTCCTTTCTTCTGAAGTGCTGGGGATTAAATCAAGGCCTTAAATGTGCTAGGGAAATGCTCTACCTCTGAGATGCATGCTCAGCCTCTAGGTGACTGAAATTTAAAAAACAAAACCAACCTTAACATTTTTAAGACTACAGGCAGGATTTGTGATGTGCTTCAAAAATAGGCAAAAGACAGGTAGGTAGACAAAAGATACACATATTAAATACATATAAGGATTACATGATAGCGGTATAAATCCACAGAAGATAAACAGGTAGCCAAGTGTGGTGGTGGGTGGTGTATTTGTGTAATACCAGCACTCAGGAACCTAAGGCAGGAAGATCTTTAGTTCAAAGCTAGTCCAGGCAACTTAGCAAAACCCTTCCTCAAAACAAAATAAAATGGGCTTGGAGTGTAGCTCAGTGTCAAAAAAACTTGCCTAGTTTACTTGAGGGCCTGGGTTCTAGCACACCATAGCAAAAAAAGAAAAAGAAAGAAGAAAGAAAGAAAGAAAAAGAAAGAAAGGAAGGAAAAAACAACAGGAAAAAGAAAGATAGGCAGGTGGGGAGGCAAACACCTGTAATCCTAGTGTTCAGGATGTTCAGGCAGGAGGATTAAGTTGAAGGCAACATGAGATTTATAGAGAGACCCTAACTCAAAAAGAAAAATGGATGGATGGATGGATGGATGGATGGATGGATGGAGAGACAAATGAACGAATGGATGGATGAGTAGGTAGCTGGGTGGGTGGATGGATAAACAAATGGATAGACATAGGACATATCCAGAGCTAGATTACATGATAGATGAGAGAAAGGAGAATGTATGGACAATCAGTCTCACACTAATGGAGGATTTCTCAGCACTAACACTAACAACATCTGGGGCTGGATCCTCCCCTGTGGTGAGGCTGTCTTATGCACCCTAAAAGCTTTAGCAACACTGTTTTCTTTCCACTAGATGTCAGGAGTGTCCCATTCTCCAGTGTGACAGACAAAGCTATCAAGCACATTGCTAATGGTCCTTGGAGAAGACCAGAGCTCACACTAAGAACCTCTGTCAGGGGGAAAGGAGACCTCTGGGTGACGTCGTATTCATGCCAGCTGTAAGCTGAGGGTCTTAGCTTCTGCAGCATGTATCATCATGTCTCAGCCAGGGCCCACGCAACCACATCCAGGCACAGTGCTTTTAACCCTTGGCAAAAAAAGTGTTATGCATTGGAAGCCCCTAGAAAAACCTGCCTTCCTCCAAAAGTGACAATGACATTGATACACGGGTATGCCCCTCTGCCTCTCCTTGCCCTTTAAACCTGAGATAGGGGCAAGGACCTGGCAGGCACCGGATGGCCTGTGCCATTTACTCACTTGTCCTCTTTGGTTCTGGGTGAGGGTACTTTGGGCAGAAGCTTCCTCCGCTGCTGAGCTTCCTCCAGGAGGTACTCATCTTTGGGGAAGATCCCCTCCATCAGATCCATGGTGGTTTTGATCTTCACGCTGGGGTCTAGGATGTCAGCCAGCGACTTGTCCTTTCCCACAATCTCCCTGGCTAGCTCTTCTGACTTCAAGTCGTCCATGGTCTTCTCCTTGGCCTTCCCATAGCTGAGGGAGGGAGGGGAGGCACAGCCCTCTCTGACGGGGGGTGCAGGGGCACTGGGAGGCTGGGGCTCTGGGGGCCGGGCTCTATGCGGAGCTTCAGTCTCCTGTCGTGTGTACACACAGAAGCGGGAGTAGCACTGCTCTGATGTGCTCAGAGTCTTGATCTGGTCTTTCTCCAACCCACTGGGCAGTGCAGGGAGCTCAGTTGGGCGTGCCAGACTCTGGCGGCTCTCCTTCTCAGGCTGGCTCTCTGAATGCACGATTTTGATGGGCACCATCTTCACAGTGGTGTTGTTGTCCATCACCCGCTCAATTCTGCAAAGACAGGGCCCTCCTCTGAAATCCTGACATGCACAGATTCCCACCCACGACTCACACAGGGAGACCGACACAAAGACTCACTGTCAACCAGCCAAGCGGAAGGACGAGGCAGAGGTTGGAAACTGTTCTCATTTGAAACCTGACATGGTCTCCAGATGCCTAGCATTCCGACCCAAACTCTGTCACACACCTATAGGCATCTGAGGGAGAGGACTTAAATGAAAGGAGGGCTGTTTGACATTCATTCATTTTCTTTTGTTAAGGAATTGGGCATTGAACTGAAAGCTTTGGACTGGGAAGGCAAGTGTTCTATCACTTCAGCTACAGTTACATGCCTTACTTATTTGTTTTTATTCTAATGATACTGCAAAGGTATCGAGTCCAACTTGTTAAACTTCGTTTTGTAGGAGAAACCAGGTGTGAGCAGAATTACCTCATCTGTCAAAGCAGGTGGCCCTCCGTGTCCCTGGAAGACTTCTATAGGGACTGGCTGTGTGTGGAATCATTGATAAGCACCTCCACCGTGACGTTTCCTCACATGCACTGCATCCCACGTTCCATGTGCCTCCCACCTACTAACACCTCAAGTTACCCTTGCAAAGACATATGTCACTGTGAAGGAGACTCTGCTGTACACAGGTAATTCACTTCTTCTGTATTACTCTCAGTAATTCACACAGGGCACTTTAAAAAATAAAAATAAAAAAACTGTTTCTAGCCAAGCATGGTAGCTCATGCCTGTAATCTCAGCACTTGGAGGCCAAGGGAGGAGAACTGCTGAATTTGTGGGGAGCCTCTGATAGATAGTAAAAATGAGTCTCCGAAAAGAAAACTAGCAGATAGGGCCGTTGGGTGGTTAGATCTTGAAAGTGAGACCTCATGAACAGTATTCCTGTCCTTATAAAAGAGATCTTGGAGAGCTTCCTGTCCCCTGTGTCTACCATGTGGAGACACAGGAAGAAGGTGCCATCTACAAACCAGGAAACAATTCTTACCAGACAGTGAATCTGCCACACCTTGACCTTGGGCTTCCAGCCTCTATAGTCATGAGCAAGCCATTTCTGTTATTTCTAAGCCACTCAGCCAGTGGGATTCTATTAAGGGAGAAACTACCAGACTAAAACTCTTTCTGGACCCCCAACAATGCTGTCAATTGAAAGATAATTAAATGTTACCATTTAAGATAGAAAACACAGCTGTGGCACACATGTAAACCTGTGGTTTCAACATCACTGGCAGAGATATAACAGCATCAACTATGTCTTTTTAAAAATTATTTTATAGTGTTTGAAAATTTCATACATGCATACATAAAGTAATTTGATCAAATCTGACTCATATTCCTTTCCCTATAATTCCTTCCATATTCTCCCCACCATTATTTCCTCCCAACGTCACGTACGCCTTTTTTCCCTTAAATCCACTGAGTCCGCTTAGTGCTGCTATGGGCATGGGCATGGGCATGGGGCCTCTCGGGGGCCACATCCCTAAAGAAAACTCCCTCTCCCTTTCCCAGAAACCATCAATTGCCAATAGCTTGTCGGAAAGGGGTGGGACATTATGATCCCCTCTCCCTCATTCAGGCTGGGATTTTGTCTGGCTTGACCTTATGTATGTGGTCACAGTCTTTCTGAGCTCATGTGCTCAACTGCCCTTCCCTGTCTGGAAAACACTGTGTCACTGTAGTCATCCAGTAGCTCTGGCTTTTACAGTCTTTTTGTCCCTCTCCCATGGTGATCCCTAAGCCTTGACAGAAAAAGGTGTGACACAGACTTCCATTTAGGGCTGAGAATGCCAGTCTCATATTCTCTGTGCCTTGACCAGTTGTGGATCTCTGTTAATCCCCATGTATTGCAAAAAGAAGTTTCCCTGATGAAGGTTGAGAGATGCACTAATATATGGGTGTAAAGATAAGTACCTCGGGGGTGATTTAACACTGTTAACTTAGCAGAATAGTAGTAGGCCCTCCCGTAGAGCCTAAAACCTAACCAGCCATGGGTTCTTGGTTCCATTAATGTTATCAGGCATGACTTGCCTTGTGGAGTGGTACTTGAATCCATATCAGAAAGTGGTTGGTTACACTCCCTTAACATTTGTGCCAGTATTGCACCAGTGGGCATATCTTGCCAGGATACTCAATACTGTAGCTCATGGGGTTCACAGCTGGGTAAGGCTGTTGAATACTCCCTCTGTATCATGCATATCACTTTCCAGCACTATCAAAGCTAGCTAGTAGGGATGAAACTCCCAGGTCAGTGCCAGCTTGGTTTCTCCATGTTATGACTCAACTGTGTGGTCTCTTCAGCAATAGGGTTGTTTTTATTGTTGCTGTTGTTTTAATTTTATGTGTATGAGTGTTTGCCTGCATGTATGTAAGTGCACCATTTGCATGCAATACCCATGGAGATCACAAGAGACCATCAGATCCCCTAGAACTGGAGTAACGTGTGAGTGCTGTGAACTGAACCCAGATCCTCTGCAAGAGCAGCCAGTACTCTTAACTGATGAGCCACCTCTCTAGGCCCTTTTGGTTTTTGTTTGTTTGTTTGTTTTGACACAGTGTCTTACTATGTAGCCCTGGTTGTGCTAGAACTTGATATACAGACCAAGCTGGCCTCAAACTCACAGAGATCTGCCGGCCTCCGCCTCCCAAGTACTGGGATTAAAGACATGTGCCACCATGTCCAGTTCAGGAATAGGGTCTTACCATCAAGTTCTGGAGGCTAACTAAGAGCACAATAGTCTGTAATATTTTAGGGGTTTATGGAACTTCACCGACAAGCAACTTGAAAAGAGGTAATTCATTCCTGGCACTGGTATTTTTAGTAGAGCTATTCTTACATTAAAAAAAAAAAGTTCAAGGGGCTGGGGATGTAGCTTAGTTGACAGAGTTCTTGGCTAGCATGTGCAAAGCTCTGGGATCCAATCCCAGGACTGCATAAACTGGGTGTGATGGTGCATTCATAAGTGTTTAAGGACAGCCTAGGCTACAGAGTGAATTCAAGGCCAACCTGAGCCACATATCAAGAACCTATCTCAAAAGACCAAATGGGGAGGTAGGGCATCATAGACAAAGAGAGTAAGAATTTTAAAGAGGATGAAAATCGTAGACATCATGAAACATTACCTAAAGATCTTATACTTAGGCCGAATTGGATTTTGATCATAAACATGTAATGCACTGGCAAAACATGCCTAGCCTGCTCTTGTCAGGGAACAAGGCAAACAGAAATGCATTCAGCTCAAGTTCAAAGGTCCGTGATGCCACTAAATTCCAACTGGTCATTTGGGCTGTGGCTTGTCCTCTACACAATTTACCTTGCCCAACTTTTAGCCCAATATTTGAAGCTTAAGTAAGGTTCCAGCTACAACGCTGAAGACTGCCTGTATTGATGGAAATGGAATGACACAGCACACTGTCACAGGAACATACCTTGCTGAGTTTTCTTCATGGATAAGCAGGGGAGGCTTGTCTGTTAGCTTCTGTGGGGCAAACTGAGGCGAAGGGGAGCGAGAGGTTTCCATGGTGGAAATCTGAAGATGGCGGCACTTAGAAGGGAGCAGGGCTTCTAGCTGAGAACAAGACGTGTCCTCATTCACATGCTGGCTCTCTTGTGGCTGGGTACTGCTGAGCTCAGAGGGGCCGTGAGAGTGGGACAGGAAGGTCACACACACATCCAGAGACTCCGCAGCTGGAGCTGGGAAGGACCTGCTGGGGACAGTTAGGTGAGCATCCACAGGTGCGCTATCCTGTCCCCGGTATTTCCTGGGCTCGAGCTTAGGCAGTGGAGGCCTCTGAGGTGGGGCTGGCTTCTTAGGGAGTAGGACTGTGCTCACGGGCCTTGAGGTGTGTTCCTGAGCAGGTGGAGGTGAAAGGGGACCCTGGGCTTGGGGTCCTGAGTCTGCTGGTGTGCTCTCCTCCGAGTGCCTATAATCTCGAGGTACAGTCCCTGCTCGGTCCAGGCCCTCCCGTGGAGGCTCTGGGGCTTCCTGAGAGTGGGACAATTCAGGCAATGTGGACAGAGTTGGTGGGTTCTGATTCAGAAGGTCCTGAAATGTTTCTGGACTGACTTCCTGGCAGTGGGCATCTGCTTGTCTAGAGGAAGACAGAATAAAAATTAGGTAAGTATTCTAGTTAGGACGTTCTCCTTGCATGTGAACAAATACATATTCTCAACACTCTCCATAAGATTACTTTAAGGACTTAAAACCCTACACATTTTCCCACACCTGTCCCCAATGCCATTTGTGGCATGTGGTAACAATATGTAACATGTGTTAAAAAATATTAGCCCATATAGGGTACATGAAGCATTAACGAATGACACAGACACACAGATCAGAAACTCATGTATATACCAACTCTATTCCTTTAAAAGCAACACTGGAAAATAGAAAAAATATTATTTTTTGTGAAAATTGTCAGCTCCAACTATTTTTAGGACTATTTATTTCAAGTTGAAGTACTTTTATGTGGGGTATGGAAAACACATATGTACAAAGGGGCACTTTTCTAAAATGGGCCAAGGATCAATTCAGCCATAACACCTTTAAAATTAATTGCTCATTATGACAAGTAAGAGAAGAAAATGTATTTCTTTGGGGAACAGCTATGACTTACAGAGTTTTCTATTATACTATCATGTCACATAGACATGCATATACATACATAAACATGTCTGTGACACACATACACAGAGGCTGGTCCAGATGCACAATTATTCACCAAAGCCCATGAACTGACCAATGTCAAACTTGCAACAATTCAATGTGCAGCACCACTGCCAGTCCCAAGAGAAAGACAAGCTTCTAGTTTAAGGAAAAGATGAATTCTCAGTCTACAGTTGATGTCTGAGCTAGAGCTCGTATTTCAACCTGTCATCCCAGCATTTGGGACATTGGGGCAGGAGGATTACGTCCAGTTCAAAGGTCAGTCTAGCCTACAGCATGAGATAGATCTTGTCTTAAAAGCAAACAAACAAAAAGTTGGCCTTTGAGGGCCACAGTATATGTAGCTTAGTGATAGAACCTTTGTCTGGTATGTGCAAGGCGCTAAGTTTGATCGATAGGTTGGATGGTGGGGGTTGGAGAGAACACCACCAAGAAAATATCTTTAATTGGTTACTGATCCAAACAAAGGCAGCATATGTAAACACAATGAGATAATAACCTAGTCAAGTGCCAAGTTGAAGAGACCCAGAGTACTTGCGATACACCTGCTTCTGATCTTATTATAACCTGGATATGATGCATAAATATCAAGGTGCTACAGGTGGGACCTGCAACACTGGCAATCCAACGTCCTGCTCTACGGAGGTTAACCTTGCTGTGTCCTGGGGAGAGGGAGAGGAATGTCCCTTCTTGGATCAACAGATACTCTAGAGTAGAGCATAGCCCACAGCTAATGCCTCCCTGAAAAGAGACAACTCTTACTACCCAAGAACCACAAGTTGACATCCTCAGTGTCCCAAAGACACAGCAACCACTATACCACTGAGCTATGGCCAGTCTAGCAACTGTTGATCTCTAGTCTCTGATCCCAGGCTAAAGTGCTCTGAAGACCTACCCAGAAACTGAAGAGAACTCACTTGACAGAGGTGTCTTCACTGTTGGTAAATAACGACTCAGGGCAAAAGCCATGCTAAGAACCCATGCCTTGAGCTGGTTCCTGCCTCTCTCCTGGCCAGATGACAGCCCAAGCTCCTTCTCAGCTTACTAAAGGGACATCCCATGTGGGATATTTGCAGAGCAGTGTATGCTGCATACTCACTTGTCATGCTAGAAGTTTACATTTATCTTTATTGACACTACAATCAACACAGCCATTTCTGGACCAAGTGTATCCCCTACAATCCCTCTTCCCCCCCTTTTTTTTTCTTGACTCTTCCCAACTCCAAACTTACAGAGCCAAATCTATAAAACCACTAACTGGTTTTAACTGTCCCAGTTAGTAAGAATTCAATAAATCAGGTCACAGACATACACATGGGAAAAATGACCAAAATATGGCAATTTGGAGTTCTGTTGGAGATCATACTGAAATTTTTGTTTCTAATAGGTTCCAAGGGACTATGTAAAATGTTGGCAAAGAGGCTATGTCTATGTTGTGTTTGAGTGCAGACATATATTTGTATATAGAGATGTTGTACATGTTTATATGCTATGTATGCATACTGCTTGTACAGATGTCTATGTATTCTGTACACATATGCCAGTGGTGTGTATATAGCATTTGTATATATGTACTACGTGTCCATATTGTGTTGTATGTTATACATGTAGATGTGAGGCTGTGTATATGTGGCTATATTGTATATGTAGATCCCCTACTTTGTACTTTTTTTCTGAGTCAGGGTCTTGTGCTGTAGCCTATGCTGGCCTCAAACAAACCATCTTCATGCCTCAGCCTCCCAACTGCTGGAATTACAGGCATGCACCACTATTGGCCTTTTTGTGGGGAAGGGTACTGGAAATTCAACCTAGGGCCTTGTGTGTGCTAACATGTGCTCACACTGAGCTATAACCCTAGCCTTCTACTTTATTTTATGACAGGTTTTCCCTAAGTTGCTCAAGTTGTCCTTGAACTCATTTTGTAGCCCAGGTACGTCTTACACCTGTGATCTTTCTGCCTCAGCCTCTTGAGTAACTGAGGTTACATATCAGACTCGTCCCTTCTTTGAACTTAAGAAAAAAGATGAATGACAACAGGCCTGTAATCCTGTAATCCCAGCACTTGTGAGGCAGAGATAGAAGGATAGAAGGAGATCAGGACTTCTGTCTAGGTCACTGGTTGCAAAATGACTTCAAGGATAGCCAGGGAGAGAGGGATAGGGGAGGGAGGGAGGAAAGGAAGAGAAGGAAGGGAAGGGGAGGGAAGGAGGAGAGAGGGACGAAAGATAGATATGATGGCGATAGATATGATGGCATGTTCACAGAGAGAAAAAAACAAGACAGTGAGGTAACCAAGGACTTTGTGTCCCTGTGTCAGTAGCACAGAGCAATACTGCATCAGGGAGGTGAGCCACATGAAGAAAGGTTCCAAGGGCAGCAGCATTCCAAAGTCCAAGCAACTGGTATTCAAGCTGGGTAGGATATTCATTCTCATACAAAATGTGCTAATAACAATTTGCTGAGGGGGGCATCAGTTCTAAGAAGGGGGAAAAGCCCTGGCAGACTTCAGACAGCAGAGCTCCCAGAGACCTGCAAGGGGTGCTCACAGCAAGCAGTGCTCACTGGAGCAGCCACTGAAGGGATCAGGTGCTAAATGGTAGAGAACAGGACTACAAAGCGAAACAAAACTCAACTAAAGAGGACAAGTATATGGCAAGAGTCACCTCAAATATGCTACTGTACTGCCTGCTACTTGGAAGACAACAATTATTGAGATCAGGCTGGGCCCTGTCCTAATTTACTCTATATTGTGTAAACTGTGGATGTTCAGGCTATGCTTTGCCGTAAGAGACTCTGTGGGACCCAAGTTCAGCTCCCAGAACTTATATATAGTGGATTACTGTAACTCCTGTTCCAGAGGGTGATGTCACCTCTAGCCTCCAAGGGCATTGTACATACCCACATACAGACACATACACATAAATAAAACTGTAAACATTTTTTTAGTCACATCAGGAAAAACAGGGCCAAGAACTTACTGCATAAAACAGAGTAAAGCAAGGGAGCAATACTCTCACCCCATAAAAAAAGGCTGGCCTGATCTATATAGTGAGTTTCAGGACAGCTGGGGCTACAGGGAGACCCTGCTTCAAAAAGACGAAAAAAAAAAAAAAAAGAAACGAAAAACAGCAATGGGACGCACCACCCTATACTTT
>NW_008334506.1:302534-311859 GCF_000622305.1 Nannospalax galili | reverse complement strand
AAAAAAAAAAAAAAAAGATACGTAATACCGCAATGGGCACTACCATCCTATCATCTGACCAGCCAGTATGTGCATCAAAGGATCAATAGGCAGAGAACTCTGACAGTCCCAGGAGCTTCAGTATGGCTCAATCCCCACTGCTGATGTGGCCTACTAGACTACTTTCAGACTGCCTGCACATCTGTCTCTCTGGACCTGCCATCCATTTGTCTACCTAGTCTTCTGTCTAGACCCACCTCTATGGCTGCCACAGTCCCACTCCTCACTTGCAGCTGAACTCCACCCTGAGGCACAACACGACACTATAAGCAGATGTCCAACAGGGCTCATCGTCTCATTTCCATTCCCACAGAGACTCTTTGTATCCCTACCAGTTTCTCACTTCTCTCTTTCAGGCCTCTGGAACTTTTTGAACTCTGCTGCAGCTTCTTTAACCCTTTGTAGCCATCATATAATTTATATACATACACGTATACATCTATTTAGCATGTGTATCCCCAGAAGCTTGTGGGCCAGCTAGCCTGGCAAACAAGAGACCCTGCCTCAAACAAGGAGGAAGGTGAGGACTGTCACCTAAAGTTGTCCTCTGTGTTCTGTGGCACATAAGCTTATCATACATACTTTCCCCTAAACACACACACACACACACACACACACACACACACACACACACACACAGAATAGTAATGATCAGGGCAAGTTCTGTATCTACAGTCATTCAAGAATCACACTGAGAGCTTGCTGCTCAAGTTGTTTGCAAAGAGCCCCCAGTTAGCTCATAGAACAACTGGGGTGGAACCCAGGGTCACTGCCTTGGAAACAGCTGCATTTCCAGGAAGGGGAAGTGACAACATCCCATAAGTCTCATGTTCACTTCGGTTCCCCATTCAGAGCTTCAACATGGCATCTTGGAAGCATACCTCCATTGGCTGTGGGTATAACTAAAAATGATTTGATAAAGGGTAGCCTTGTTCACCATCAATCACAGATAGGTGGTCTGCCCTTCAGCCTAGAAGGATGTATCAGAACTCTGTGCAGAATTTAGGCAGCTGGGAGTCAACCTACCCACTGCACATACAAGCCTCCCGGGTGAGCCTCTATATTCCTACTGTCCTTCCCACCCTGCTGGCAGTTCTTGGCAGTCATATAAATTCCTCGTTAAAGTACAAGCGGGAGGCTCTTCCATTAACACAGCTCCTGATAACTGTCAAGTGAAGAAGGAAATGAAACAGTGGGTTTTGGCATCAGAGCCCAAGAGAGGCAAACAGTTAACCAAGTGACCAGAAAAACGAAGACAGAGTTCATCAGACACATTTAAACAGGACCAACACCCAAGAATGACAGCACCAGTTACTGTTGCAGAAATGCCAATTCATCATCAGACTTGGCAGAATCCAAGCAGCCAGAGTAGGGGCTGTCTGACCATCCTCTGAATTTCCAGTTTTCAGTCGTGGAGACAATATGGCTGAATATCGCTTATCTAAACTGCTTAGGGACAGAAATAATTTGAACTGGGGCTTAAAATTTCTTTTAGTGTATTTGTAGAAAATGGAACTTAAGTCTAAACATGAATGCAAAATACTAACTCATGCCATGGACTTTATATTTATATATACACACATTTCCATTTTATATACATCTCATATACACAGCTAAAAGGTAATTTTATAGAATATTTCTATTGCACTTGCATTTTGACACATCACGGACACATCAACTGATGTGAGGTCAGTTGTGGGAATTTTTCTCTTGTGGCATTATGTGGGCACACAGAGAGTTTCTAACTTGTGTGAATTTCAGATTTCAGATTTTTGGATTAAGGATGATCACCCTATACCTGCCAGATGAACAGACAAACATGCTAATGATGACAGAAAAGAACTATACCTGCAAGTTCAGCTCAAACTCTTAGATCGTTTTGTTTGGCAGTTTTCTTGTATTTTTTTCTTTGTGTGTGTGTGTGTGTGTGTGTGTGTGTAGGTATTGGCATCTTTTTGAGACAATGTTTCATTATGTAGCCAAAATTGACCTCAAACTTGCTATGTAGCCCAGGCATGCCTCAGACTCAAGATCCTCCTACCTGAAGCCTCTGGAGTAGTTGAGATTATAGTTGTACACTACCAGGCCCAGTGTTCAAACTTAAGTCTTGCTGAATGTTATTTAGGGGGAACACAAGCCCCCCAAGGATCTGGAACTTGATCATGTGTTCACTATAATGCCTCCCAACCGAAGTTTTTCACTCTATAGCAGCTCCAACAGTCCCTCTCACTGTGTTCTTTGTGACGTGTGGGAGAAGCATTACATTAGAAACCCGGATGCATTTGATTTCATTTCTTCAATGTCTTCACAGATGGATAAAAAGTTTTGCAGTTTCCTTGGGATTTCATTTTGTTTCACAGGGACTCAGACGCCAAATAATAATGAAATTGAATTAGACAAAATAAGTCATTTGTGGTCAAATGGGTTGAGGGGGAAGACAGATTAAAAGAGAAATTCGACTCACAGATGCTGCAAAACCAAATCAAGAGACACTGACTGCTTAATAGTATACAGTAAAATTTTTTTAAGTTGGAGGGGATGGACTGGAGAGATCCTTAACGTGCCTGCCATGTAAGCATGAGAACCTGAGTTTGGATCCTCAGCACCTCTGTAAAAGCCACGTGTGGTGGTGCATGTCTTTAACCCAGGAGTCTCCCTGGAGTTCATTGACCAGCCAGCCTAGGCAGACTGATGAGCTCTGGGTTCAGTGAAGAGACCCTGTCTCAAAAAAGAAGCTGGAGAGTTATCAAGAAAGACATTGACATCAACCTCTGATCTCCATATGCATGTGCAGGTACCCACGTGCACATAAACATGAGAGAGAGAGAGAGAGAGAGAGAGAGAGAGAGAGAGAGAGAGAGAGCTTTTTGAGATCATAAAAGATTATAATCTATAGATGCTGGTCAAGTATTCCAGTTTTTACCACATACACTCAGAGAATCTGTGGCAAGGCCACTCTCATTTCTGTGGCTCCATTACTTCATATTTGGTCCCATTTGACATACGGTGATGGGCTCTGCTGGAACTTAGATGTCCAAGCTTGGGCAGAAGCTTGAACAGTGAAGGCTGATATACCTCCAAATCTCCTTCAAAACCAGCCTTCTAAGCAATTTGGATGTCAAACAAACATTGGCAATCGGTTTCACAAAACCTCCCTCCCAAATTCCTTCTCTCCCACTTTTCAACCTCCTACATTTAGATATTGAAAGCTATTTTCCTGACATTTTAGCCCTTAGCTCTACATGTCCCTTCCAAAGTAAATAACCATCATCTACAAAAATGGTGACACTGAGTGTTCCCTGGCACCAGGCCGGGCGGGGGGGGTGTGTCTGCTCCTATTCCTCTAGTCAGATTGGCTTCCTGAGCCATCAGACCATCAGACCATCTCTTCTAAAGAGTCATGCCTTCAAAAGGCAGTTTGTGGAGCTCCACCTGGGAGGAGCACCACTGCCCCAGAAGACATGAAAAGGAGGCCAGGAACATGCAAAAAGCCTAGTTTCTCAAAGCTCACTGCACCCTCCACCATATCAACTGTTTTCTGCCCCGTTCTAGAATTCTCATGCCCCTGCCACACACACACTGCTGTTAAGACAGTGTCCTATGCTGGTATGTGTCCTAGGCTGGTATTGAACTAACTACATAACCAAACATGATCTTCAGATATAGATCCAACTCTGTCTACCTCCATAGTGCTGGGATTACAGGTGCATAGCATAATGCCTCCTTTATGCAATGCTGGGAACTAAACCCAGGACATCCTGGTTGCTAGGTTAGCACTTCACCAACTGAGCTCCATCTCTAGTTCTAACATTATTTCAATAGCTTTCATAGCTCTTATCAAAATGAGTAAACACACACACTTGTTTTTGTTTTTGTTTTTTTTCCTTTCTCTTTTTGACATTAATGGGGGACTGCAAATACCTAGGGCCTCAGGCATGCAACGCAAGCACTCTACCACAAGCTATAGCCCAGCTCTCTTTTTACTTTTTATTTTCACAATGATTCTTGCTTAATTGCCCAAGACGTCCTTGAACTTGGATTTTTCTTCCTTAGCCTCCCTCCCTCATGGAGGTTACGGACTCAAGATCATATCAGTCAGGTCAAGCCGAATCCCCACACCTCTCTTCAGTTTCTGTTTCTTTGTTTGACACAGGGTTTCAATATGTAGCCCACTCTCACCTAGAACTCAGTATGTTCCTACATCAGCCATAACAAATGCCGTGATTACAAACATTTCAGAAGTCCTCAGCATACCCAATTTTTTTACATTATTTATTTAATAACCACATGATTAGAAGAAGCATTTCATTACAGCGTTAATATATTCAATAACAATTTCCAGAGAAAAGATAAATCTCTTTCAAAAGTGGCTATAAATTTTTTGGTTCACAGTTGAATTAATACAGTTATACAATATTGAACTCAGTATAAACCCTATAAGACATAAAATTGAATGAGGTTTTAACCTTCAAAAAAGATGTCCATTTCATTTTAACATATACTGTTTCCTACAGAAGAACTCATTTTTAAATGTTACTAATACTTAAATGTTTGCACATGCGTCTCTAATCTCTAAGTATCTGATTATTACTAGTCACAGTCAGTTACACTCAGATCCTTGACACCTGAGTATTGCTATAAAGTCATCGGGTAGATTTCAATGGTAATGTTTTTCACCTCTACTAATTAACATGAAGCAAATTTTTATGCTTCTTCCCAAATATAACTCATTTTTTATTTGTTGATTTGTATGTGTGTGTGTGTGTGTGTGTGTGTGTGTGTGTGTGTATGAATATGAGTGTGTGTGTGTGTGTGTGTGTGTGTGTGTGTGTGTGTGTGTATGTGTATGTGTGTGTGTATGTGTGTGCATGTGTGTGTATGTGTGTGTGCATGTGTGTGTGCATGTGTGTGTATGTGTGTGTGTATGTTTATGTGTGTGTGTGTGCATGTGTGTGTATGTGTGCATGTGTGTGTGGATGTGTGTGTGTGGATGTGAGTGTATGTGCGTGTGTGTGTGTGTGCATGTGTGTGTGTATGTGCGTGTGTGTATGTGTGTGTGTATGAAGGTATCTCCTGTCTAGCATCGTTTCTTGTTATGTAGCCTTTAGCTATACACATGGACTCCTAAAGAATTATATTGATCCCTTTATTCTTTGGTTATACTTTCCTTTTGGGTGTTTAAGACCCTCCAGTTGGCCCATAAAAATAAACCAATTTATTTTTACTCTTAAGGCCATTTGAGGATCTGTTTCTCAGGGGTCACATGGGCTTGGGAGGAGTCCATCTCCCTTCTTTTACCAGTTCCATCTATGTTAAGATAAGTCAAAGGTCCTGCTCGATCATGGCTGGCTTCGCTTGGAAGCATGAAGGAAATGTTTCCTCTTTATTGACCCTCCTCCTTATAGACTGGACACTGATTCAAGCCCATTTGATGGGGTCTCCATGGCCTCCTTCATCAAGAGGACAGGTGACTCACCACAGTTACAGGACATTTTGGGAGATGGTCATAGTCCCCTGGAACTTAGTCGACCTAGGAGGGCAAGGAGCAAAAACTGTCCTTTAAGTCCCTCTGACCAAATTAGTATAGGCCTCAAAGTATGGCTGTCACATTCAAGAAGGTTAGTTTCACCAGTCTGGTAATTTTAATTACCATGTGCTATGTAGATAAAGCTTGGGCAAAGACCAAACGTTCTCAGATAAACCTTACCTAGATATATATTTCTTGAGCTAGTTGTATGTATAATTTGTCAGTAGGTTGTTCAATTAATATGGCTCCCTCTGATTTTTTTAGTACTAGCTAGGCATTATGTCTCGCATCAATTTTTTTTAACCAAACATTTTGCTATTAGTATGGCAGAGCATGTGGGGCATGGCATTCATTTACAATTGAATAATCCAATTTCCCACAAAAGGTCAAGAAGTCCTAATAGAAGCAAGCAACCTGCTTGACAATCCAAGCTAGCTTGGATTTAGACCCATCTTCTGCCTTCTGTTTTTCCTCCTATAATGCCACATGATATAGCCTGAAATCCCTGGTTTGTTTTCATCCTTGGTCACTTTGTCTTCTTTGCAAAGCATTGTAGACTATTTTGGAACTCACAGAACTGTGGGTGGTTGCATGTAATGCTTTACAAACAGTAACTAGAGACCATCAACAACACACAATTGCCAGAAGCTTGTGGCCACCAAAATACAGAACTGGCAGCAAGCACAAAGCCATCAGGTGTAGGCCAAGACACAAGAATTCAACTTACACATTACAGAAATAATCTAGCTCCAAGCACCCATAAATGTTTGAAAATAACACACTATACTTCATGAATGTATTTGCAACCTACAAGATGATCAAGAAAGGCCCATCTTCATTAAGAAAATAAACATGAATGTGAACAGTAATACAGACACAGACACACAGACACACAGACACACACACTACAATCAGTAAGTAAATACACAAAATTCTGCCTTTTCCCAGCTCCAAATAACCACACATTAAAAATGAAATACACCACAAAATTTTAAACATAATGTCCAATACTGACAAAGTTGTATGTGAAACAGGACTTCCTAGGCTGCTGGTGACTGGGGCATAAATGACAATTGTGTACCTTGCAATTCAGGTCTAGCTTATCTTAAGACAATCCACAAGGAAGTATGTGAATATCATACTATAAGATGTTCACTGAGGTATTATGTATGACTGCAGATGGCTAGAAGCAGCTTTAAATGCCCATGGTATCACAAGAGATTTCTCACATGTCAGAATACCAGTTATAGAATATATACATGATTTTTTTCCAAAGAAAAGAAACTTATATATAATATATGGAATTTGCATTCAAACAGGACTTCAAAGCAAACACATTTCCATGTTTCACAGTGGAACTGCTCGGTGAAGGGATTATAGATGGTATGTTTGTTTTCTTCTGCTAGTTTTTTACATTTGTGTGTGTGCACCTTTACCTGCTGAGCCATCTCACTGACCCGGTTTTGTTTTTGAGGCAGGAGGTCACACTGCAACCCATGCTAGCCTGGCTCACTATGTAGCTGAAGTTGACGAAATTCTCCTGCCTCAGTCTCCCAAGTGCTGGGTTTATGGATATGAACCGCACCATGTCCAGCTGAAAGTGATTTTTAATGTCCCCATTCTGCTGTCTAGAATTCCCATATATTCTTTTCCTTTGGGGAAAGGTGGGGAATAAGATCTTGCTGTGTTCCAGGCTAACATGGAACTTTCTTTCTATGGTCCTCCTGCATCAGCCTCACAAGTGCTAGGATTATAAGCATGTGCACCATACCTGGTTCTAAAACTCCCATATAGTCCTAATAAAAAGCTTTGGATTAGTTTTAAAAAATTAAAAACTTTTAACAAAAGAAACATTTTAGAAGACGTGTATGACAGTATGTGAGGCTATATCCATCCCCTGATAAGTAAAACCCCTGATTCTCAAAAAACATCAACCTTATGAAAAAAAAGGGGCAGTTCTGAATTTGTGGTAGCCCCATGGTTAAAAGAAAGCATTAAAATGTAGTTAAAATAGCATATGATCTCCATAAATTAAACATTTACTTCAGGTATCTATCTATCTTTCCTGTGAAATTACATGTGAATTAAAACTCTGAAAAGGCAAAAGATTTATACGATCTGAAGAGAAGCTGACCTTCCTGAAACAAAGACCCCTAGGTAGGCTGGCTAGATGCAGCAGATGGACAAGTAGTGGGGAATAGCTGGGGGTGCCGACAACACAGTGGACAGTACCAGGGATAACAGAGTATAAGGGCTCTAGTGGGGGGAGGGAGGCTATGGGAGGGTGCCATCTGGGAAGTGGGTGTATAGTTGAATAAGATGGTTTGGGATGTTCTATCTGATGACTTTATAGACATACACAGGTGCCAAGGATCTGAATGCAACTGATTATGTCTAGTAATAATCAGATACATACAGATTAGAGACACATGTTCCAACATCTCAGCGCTATTAGCAAAAACAATGACTCTTTCTGTAAGAAACAGTATATTTTAAAATGAATTGGAGATCTTTTATGTCTTACAGGGCTTATACTCAGTTCAATATTGTATAACTGTATTAATTTAACAGTGAACCTAAAAATTTTATAGCCACTTTTGAAAGCGATGTATCTTCGCTCTGGAAACTGTTATTGAGTATGTTACAAAGCTGTAATGAAATGCTTCTTCTAAAAAAAAATTTAAAAAACCCAAAAAACAAAACAAAACAAAAAAGTCTGAAAACTCCCCATCTCAGATTGAACCGGATATATAATTTTAAGAGGAATTTAAAACTGGATGTGATGGTGCATACCCTTAAATCCTAGCATTCAAGAGGCTGAGGTAGGAGGATCATAAAGTTGAGGTCAGCCTGGGTTACACAGGAGAGCCCATGTCTGAAAAAAAAAACACAAAAAATAACAATACAAACAAACCAAAAAAAAAAGGAAAATTCAAAACCTGTCTCATTTTCCTAAGACTCAGAAATGACTAGAACTTAAAAGAGCTTAGAAAGAGTTTAATCCAATCTCCCTATTTTATGGATGAAGAACCAGGGTTAACAGAGGTCAGGCAACCTAACAAAATGTATACAGGCTGAGTAGTACACAGACCCTGCTCTTTAGCCTGGTTGGTGGGTCTCTGTACTGTACACCTTAGATGCCCAAAGTGAAATTCCACTTTTACTTCATGATAAGCATACCAGATATATGCTAAGAATTTTTTTTTAATATTTTATTTATTATTTTTATTTTATATGTATAAGTGTACTGCCTGCATGTAGGTAGGTACACCTTTTTCATGCAATGCCTCTGGAGGTCAGAAGAGGGCACTGGATGCCCTGGAACTGGAGTTACAGATGGTTGTTGGCCACCATGTGGGTGCTGAAAATTGAACTGAGGTCCACTGCAAGAGCAGCCAGTGCTCTTAACTTCTGGCCCATCTCTCCAGCCCCTGATATGTGGTAAGAATCTTAACAACAAAAATCTTTGGGAGCTGGCAATGTATTCCATTAGTATAGTGCTTGCCAAGTATGTGTACAGCCATGGATTAGACACCCCAGAGTTGCCAAAAAACAAAAGAAAACAAAAAAAGCCCCACAACATTGGTCATCTTGTACAAGTTCTACATTTAAGCTGTAATTACCTGAGTTAGCAGGAACCTAGCACATTGAAAATGAGCCACACTGCATCCAAAGCTCTCCTCTAACTAGCTGAGAAACAGCCATTCAACCCCCCAGTTTGCATCATGGTACCTGTTTTGTGAGATTCAAGATATATAT
>NW_008334506.1:121409-302487 GCF_000622305.1 Nannospalax galili | reverse complement strand
TTTACTTTCTTCCCCCCCCCCTTAAGCATTGTAGATTGAACTCGGGGTCTCCCACGTATTAAGTAAGTACTGTAGCACTGGAGCTATATCCCCAAGCCCTTCCAAGATTTTGTTTTAAAAAAGTGAATAATCAACTCCTGGATTTCTTCAGGTACCTAGGGTTGTTCCCTCCCATACCAATGATCTGACTGCTAACGTACTCTAGCAAAAGTCAGCTAGAAACCCCAAGTGTCAAAGGGAAGGGAAATATGGAGGTGGTTCTGAGTGGGCACAAAATGCCAGCTTCTGTCTATGGCTCCCCCAAACATGATCCTCACATACATACAGATTTAAAGTAGTAGTGAAGAGCCATACAAATGTATTCCAAAAGATCACGCAAACTATTACCTTCCCAAAGGCTAACATCCCAAGACAGACTTTGTGGGAGTGGTCAATCTGTGCAAAGCATTCAGCAGTTAGCAGGCATTTACTAGGGCCATAGCACACAGTAGCGGGATAGCAGAAGTCACTACAACTGATCTGGTTGACACATAAATGTGATTACTTCTAGAACTTTGCAAAAAATTGCCTTTGTATATACTCGAATGAATGAGACTTTCCCTGCAAAGTGTGTGTGTATGTGTGTGTGTGGGGAGAGAGAGAGAGAGAGAGAGAGAGAGAGAGAGAGAGAGAGAGAATGTTCATTTCCCACTATATATGACAAAGTATAGACGTGCCTCCTTTTCTACCACAAATGCAATACTTTTCTGTGACAAAAATCATCAAAAATACTTGCATCTACCTTACATGGAAAATATGCCAATCATTCATCAAACCTATACCAAATCTTCAGTATTTTTATGTGACATGTTAAAATATTATTTTCTATTCATTCATTTTATGATTCTCACAACAGTAGGCTGCAAGCTGTTTAGTTATAAATGCTACCAGATTTCTGAAACTCTTTCCCCAATCTGTTTTTCCCTTTTTTGCCTATGTATTGACACAATCAAAGCCTAAACGTGCAATTCAAGATGACACCTACTCCCATGAGTCAGTGGATGCAGACTCAGATAGTGTGTGCATGTGTGTGCAGAGAGAGCTATGCAGCAATTTCCCTATGAAAACGCCATTCCCTCTGCAAACACAAAAGCTTCCTTGCCTGCAGCAAAAGGAACTGATCATTCAGCAATATGGCCCAAAATAATACCTGTATTTTTAATCGCAATATGAAAGACAAAATAGAAAATGCAAGCACATGTATGATTAACACATTTAAAGGAACCACGATCGTAATCAAGACAAATAACAAACTGCAAGAACCAAAAATGTTAAAAGTCATGGAGATTCCATTTTCTCCTTGTAGATTTTTTTCACTGCAATTAGCAAGCTGTGTAAATGTAACCATGGATCATTCACATGACCAAGCATGCACACCTGATTTTACCACTTTTTTCCCCATTTGGATATGGCTGACTCACCATTTCCTTTCAGTGTCCACGCTCAGTGCCTCAGGAATGAGAATGCCTGCATCTTATGGTTATTGAAAAAGAAAAGGCAATTAAGACAGATCTTCATGGGATTCTGGCATCCTTGCACAATTCCCCACTTGGGTCACCCATGTGCAGAACTCACATGAAGCAACTGTTCCACACAGTAAGGACTACCGGTCCCACCAGTAGGGACGACAGTAGTATAGCTTTTAGTTCCAAAATCCTTTCAGCTAGCTATAAAAACCAAGGCTGCAAAAACTGCATGCATCCTCAGGCACACATGCATCATGGACAAATGCCCCCGCCACCCACCCACACATGTGCATGATTGCAGAGCTCCAGCTGGAATCTGAACCGTGATTTGCATGATTTTTCATCTTTAGACAGAACAATAAACACTGTTTGTAGATCTTGCCAAATCAGACTCACGCCATTGTGAGCTGACAAACAACCTGCCCTTCAAGACAGCAGAACAAAAGAGGCATTGGGAAGTACAGCCCCCTCACAAATAGCACAAGCGATTTTAAACAGGTCTTCTCTGGGATAAGATGCCCTGAGAAGGAGCACTGGAGTCTCTTACCTGCTTCTCTGCCTGCTGCTGTGAATTGTGGCTCACCCAGTCTGTAAAGACAGCTAAGTGCTTAAGAGACTCACAGCCCGCCTCTGCCACCGCAGCATTCTGCTGCCTACAGCATCGTGGAGTCAGAAAGGCATGCTGGCAACAGCTGGAGTGTCAGAGCCTGCTGCCTTATGATGCACAAGTTCACGCAGGCTCTGTGAACTCCAGGACCCAGCAATATCTGGCCTTGGGCAATGTTCCCAACACTTCCATGCGTAAGCCTTAAGAGGCTTCTCATTTACAAACCCCCATAACGCATGAGGGGGTCCCTTTTTATATTTTTTTAAAAATGGAAACTGTAGAAAAGCTTACTGTATGGATATCATTTATGCATTCTATTTAAGAATTCTCAGCAATGCTATCACATGTGCAATACATGGTCCAACTCGACAACCACAATGGAGTTAAAGACCCACGAAAGCCTACTTTATGTTTATGGATATTCTTATGCTGATTACACACTCATTAGGAATGTGATCCATCAACCAACAAACCAAGTGTTCCAGGACTTTTCCTGTGTGCAAGGGCAAGAAGACAAAGCAGCCAGGCTGAACAGACTCACCCAATTCATCACATCACAAAGACTTGCATTTAAAGACCCTGTGCCCCACCTCCTCTCCTAGCACAGCCCCTCAACCTCAGTGCCAAGGTCCTGCACAGAAAGCACCTCCTTCACAGCTCCTTCCCACCTAGACAGCCCCCAGCCTGAGTCTTGGACTTAGCCACCCAGGACTGACATTCTTTCTCCAGTTTGTTTCCATAAAGCACAGTAATTATTTCAATCTCCCATTCACTGCATGAAATAACACATGCTACTTTGTAGTCTCTAATGCAGTATAGTGGTAACTTATTGATTATATCCATGAAACATTTACTCTCTATTCTCACACATTCATTTTTATACAATTATGGGTTTCATTCTGACATTTTCATCCATGTTACCATGTACTTTGCTTATCTGCACTCCTCATTACCTTCTCCTGCCTCTTCTCACCCTTCCTCTTCTACTTGCATGTCATATGCTCGTATGTGTGTGTGTGAGAGAGAGAGAGAGACAGAGACAGAGACAGAGAGACAATGCCTATGTGTGTTGTTACTCTACAGTCCACACGACAGAAACCATTCGATGTTTGTCTGACCTATTTTAGTGTTCTTAACACAATGTTCACCTATTTCCCTACAAACATATGACTTCATTTTTCTTTATGGCCAAATAAAACTCCATGTAAGCACACACACACACACACACACACACACACACACACACACACTTTCTCTTCTTTACTTCTTTGTTGACAGGACACCCTGGATAATTTCATTGTGTAGTGCTGCAACAAACATGGGTGTGCAGGTAAATCTGCTATACTAACTTTGATTCCACTAAGCACTTAAATGTGAAAGAATGGAATTATGGATTTCCTGTCACATAAGGATGAGAGCTCAACCAGTCTGGGAGGCCTGGTACAAGGAGAATGAGTATTGGAACCTGTATTTTTTACTGAAAAGCCCACACTCTATCCAGTATTTTCCATGTCCAATACTATTTTACCAAGTATAGGATGATGTCACTTCCCTCCCTCCTTCTTCAAGGAGTTTGCACGTGCTAAACAAGTATTCTGACAACTGAGTACAAGCTAACCCAAAGCATTCATTTTCAAATAATTTTCTTAATTACAGAAAATTTAAACAAAAGGAGAGATTTTCATATAATATATTACTATTGTCTATTATTATGCCTGAGATTCATATAGTATACTTTACTATGATTTGGACCATAAATGTCTCCCAAGGCCCTATGTTTTATTTATTTAATTTTATTTTACAAATTTATTTTTATTCTTTTGTGTATGAGTATTTTGCATATATAAGTATACCCATGTAATGAAATGTGCATGGAGATCAGAAGAGGGTGTTGTATCCCCAGCAACTGTAGTTATGGATGATTGTTAGCTGTCATGTGGGTACTGGGAAAGGAATCTGGATCCTCTGCAAGAACAACCAGTGTTCTTAACTGCTGAACCATTTACCGTTCCATCGCCAAGGCCCTATGTTTTAAAACTTTAGTCCCTAGGATAACAGTACTAGGAAGTGGTAGAATCTTTAGGAGGTAGGGCCTAGAGGGAGGAAGATAAGTCATCAGGAGTGTGCTCTTGAATGGAACTGTGGAACATCATTCATTCCATCCTTCCTTCCTGTCGCTCTGCCTTTTGGCTAACATGAGGTGACTAGTTTCCTCCACAATGTGCTCCTGCTATGATGCTCTGCCTTTGTATGGGCCTAAAAGTAATGGGCTAACCAATCATGAACTGAAACCTCTAAAGTCATAAGCCAAAGCAAACCTTTTCTTTTATAAGTTGATCATTTGTTATAGTGATGGAAAGCTGACTAATATAGCTCATCCCATTTAATGACCCAATATTGGTACATTAATATTTACTAAAGGCCATACATCATTCAGATATCATGTATTGTTCCTTTCCTGGTCTAGGATCCTATCCAGCATCACATTATATTTAGTCATTACATCCTCTGAGGCATCCACAGAGACACTTTTCACTGTGGCAGTGTTATAAAACTGAAATGTTTGTCTCTCTCTTCAGAAGGGTAATGCAGGAAGATTGTGAGTTCACAGACAACCTGGGCTACAGTCAAACCCTTTCTCAAAAAACGACCAACCAACTAACCAATCAACTAACCAACCAACCAACCAACGCCTCTTAAGAATGAGAAGGTAGGACATCTGGGAGGTGAACAGTTTGAGAAAAGTGTTCTTTGCTAATTAGTGTGTTTATAAAAGAGACTCCAGGGACTGGAGAGATGGCTCAGCAGTTAAGAGTACTGGCTGCTCTAGCAGAGGACCCAGATTTGGTTCCCAGCACCCACATGCTAACTAACAACTGTCTATAACCCCAGTTCCAGGAAATCTGATGCCCTCTTCTGGCCCTTTTAGGCATTGCACACATGTGGCACTCATACATGCAGGCAAAACACATAAAATATAAATAAATTTTCAAAAATTAAGAATAACAAAAATAAAGAAGCCCTCAGAAAGCTTCCTCCACCATGTGCATACACAGGGAAAACATGTCCACCCATGGGCTAGAAAATGAGCCCTCATAAGATACCAAATCTGCTAGTGCCTTAACTTTGGACTCTGTAGCCTCCAGAATGGTTACAAGCCATCTAATCTAAGGTTTATTTATTTATTTTTTTAATTCTAGAAGCCTTAGTAGACTTAGACAGACAATTCTCAGACTTCCCTTGGTTTTGGTGTTCTTGACACTTTAGGGGAAATCTTTTTAGGTATAACATGATGCTCATTTGATTTCTTTTCTTTTTATAATTAGATTGACTATGAATTTTGGAGTAAAGACCACAGGGGCTAGAGAGATGGCTCAGCGGTTAAGAGCACTGCCTGCTCTTGCAGAGGACCTGGGTTCGATTCCTAGCACCCACGTGGTGGCTAAGTCTATAACTCAAGTTCCAGGGGATCTGGAGCCCTCTTCTGACCTCTGCGGGCATTGCATGACACAGGTGTACTCACACATGTGCAGGCAATACATTCATACACACAAAATAAAAATAATAAAGAACATATTTTTTTTAAAAAAGACCACAGAAATGAAGTACCATTTGTAACCATTATACAAAGGGCACATACTGCCAGCTTTATCCTCTGTGTCTTCAATCTGGTCACATGGAACAGCTGGTGAATGTGAGCTTTCTCCACTCTTATTTTCTCCTTCCCCCACCCACACTCTTCATACTTCATTCTTCTAAACAGCAGCCATTACCATTGCTGAATGCCTAGAGTTTTGCTCCACCTTCTTGAGGGTGGATCGTGTTAGTCAGCTTTCCCATTGTTGCAACAGAATACCTGAGAAAAAACAATTTAAAGGATGAAAGATTTATTTTGGCCCATGGTTTCAGAGATTCAGTTCAAAGTGGGCTGATTCTATTCCTTTAAGCCTGAGGTGAGGCAAAATATCACAGTGGCTGAAGTGTGTGGTGGAGCAAAGCTGTTTACCTCAAAGGATTCAGGGATGGGGGTACTTAGGACAAGACAGCCTCTTCAAGGGCACACCACAGTGACCTACTTCCTCTAATAACATCCAGGCTCCAAAAGGTTCTACCACCTCCCAATAGTCTATTCCATTATGAACCCCCTAATCCACTGGTTGATTAGGTCAGCACTCTTGTGATCTCATCACTTTCCAAAAGTCATCAGCTTGCCATCAAGCCTTTAGCACAGGGACTCTGGGGAAACATTTTAGATCAAAATCATAATGTGACAGGCCCTCATTGTGGGGGCTAGATTTATTTGTATGTGTGTTTGATCATGTCCTTCCTTTCCAATCTGCTTCAGGGTGGCTTAACTTTGCTATGCCCTAACCAGTCTTCAAGGCTACGCAGGTCTCTTCTATGGGACCAAGACTTGGGTGTGGTCTGTGCTTTAGAAATGTATCCTTTTATACCAGTTCCGAAGCAATTTTAATTGTTAGCATTAGACAGACATGACAGCATCAGTTCACATAGCTGTAAGTGGTATGTGGAAAGATAGGTTTGATGGGTGAGATAGACAAACAAAATTAATGTTATCAAAATAGCATCACTGTACAATCTCCTTCTTTAGTGTTAATTTCAATTAAAAGTCTGACGGGAAATTTAAAGGAATTCTAGACTCAAGTAAATTTTTTCACCACACACAGTACCACTTTCTGGGTTAGGAAGAAAAATTGTTATCATTTTATTTTACTGTATTGTATTTTCCACCCCCATTCTTTTTAATTATACTAACATTTAATGTTTGTTGGGGTGGGGATGGGGATGGGTGTTGTCACACACATACCACAATGCACATGTGGAGTTCAGAAGAAAATGAGGGAGTTGGTTCTCTCCTTCTACCATGTAGGTCCTGAGAATCAAACTCAGGTTGTCAGGCTTGGCAGCGAGTGCCTTTACCCACTAAGCCACCTTGTAGACCTAACTGTTACCATTTTAAACTATGTTTTTTAAAAATATAATTTTTTGAGAATTTCATGCATGCATAAAACATACTCCAATCATACACATCCTAACTCCTCTCCGATCTACCCAATGCGCCTCCTCCAAGCTTTGTGCAGTGGATAGCTGCACACCCATGAGTATATGGGCAGCACAAATCAGAATCAGTGGACTATATTTTAAAAGGGGGGAAGGGGAATGCATTCCTAAAAGTGATCCACCATGAATTACAACCAAAGAAAAGGAACTTTTATAATATCCACGTTTATAATTTGGGTTTCCATATACCCATGCTTCTTAGAGTGAGGCATAATGATTAGGACTTATAAGATGCTCAAATCTTTTCACAGACTGTGCAATATGAATATTATTAAGTCTTTTAAATCATTGTGGTAAACTGCAAACAAATCTGCACTTGTTTTTGATAGAGGTCTCATTCTGCAGCCCAGGCTGACTTTGAAGTCCCCATCTTCCTATCTCCAACTCTCAAGGGCTAGGATTTTAGGTATGTGCCATCACACAAAGCTCCAAATCTCCTCCTAACATAAAACACTTATACTCTTGAAAAACTCCACAAATAAAAAGAAACAGGTGGGGAATGCTGCTCGTGGGTACAGTACTTACCAGGGATAAGAGCCTGGGTAGATCTCAAGCACCACCAATAAGAAAAGACAAAAACAAACAGGCAACAAATACACACAATTTACCATCTGATTTTATACAGTTTGTCATACTACAGATTAAACTTACTTATCAAAAAAACATTCACTCGTAGATTCTCAGTGCTGAGATGTCTTAAAAATGGAGATAAAATTCACATGCCATGAAACTTACTCCTTGAAGGGTACAGTGCATTCATGCTTAGTATTATTCAGTGAGTTGTGAAACCATCACTGTTATCTAATTACAGAAAACTTCCATCATTCTAAAAAAACTTTTTCAGCTGTGCTAACAATCTATCTTCCCCTCTCTCCTTATTCCCAGCAAGTCACTAATATACTTTTTGTGGATTTGCTTATTATGAACCATTTATGGACACAGAAGCATACATTATGTGCCTTTCTTCTTATTTTATTATTAAATATCTCTAAATAGAGAACATATTTATTTTTCATAATTTTATAGCTTTTAGGTGGTGAACCACTAAATAATCTGGAAAATATGTATGCACACCAACTACTAAGCCAATGTCAGCTCAAATGGAGGGTAACATGCCTCTACTCAGAAAAGGCTTTGATGTTTGTGGCTTCAGGTGCTATACTGTCACTTTGTGGCCCAGCTACAAAACAGGCTCATTTCCTACTGGACAGGGTGATATATACCTGCAATTCTACTACTTGGGAAGCTAAGGCTGAAAGATTATGAGTTCACAGCTATCCTGGACTACACAATGAGTTCCAAGCAAGGTGGGCAACATAGCATCTCCCTATCTCAAAAAAACAATAAAACAAAACCACCCATGGAGTATATTTGAGAAAAGCTGATAAACATACAGTTCCCAGGCTACTGTGTGGTTAACTATCCATGCATCACTACCCATCCTTTGCTTTCCTTTCTCATGAATTTTCGTATACATATACAATTTAAAAAACCCTACAATTCTGTTCTCCTTCTAACTTTGGGCACAGAGTTAGGGTTAGTATCCCAGTATGCTCTTAGTATCCCAGACTCCTGGACTACCCTCTTGGCCCAGACCCACCCACTGAGTCCTGATCATTTGCACACAGACTAACCAGCTCAATTCTTCAGTCTAGTTTCCTAGAGCCTTCACAGCCTGCCCCCACCCCCAACTTGCCTTTGCACATCTAAGACCAGTCTTCTATCCTAGCTGTCCCCACCCACAACCTGCCTGGTATTCCTGAGACCAGCCTCCTTCCCTGGAAAGTTTGACCCCACCCACTGTGCCTTGAATCCCACAACCTGATTCAATCTCCCAGCCCCCACATTCTGTTCTGCTTCTAACCCTGGACACAGGCCCACTTCTACTCTTAGCACCCCAGACCTCTGGAATACCCTCTTGGCCGAGACCCAACCACTGCATCCTGATCCTTTGCACCCAGACCAACTCAGTTCTTCAGTCAGGTTTCCTAGAGCTTTCACAGCCTGTGTCCACACCCAACTTGCTCTTGCATACCTGAGACCAGCCTTCTACCCAGGCTGTCCCCAATCCCAACTTGCCTGGGATTTCTGAGACCAGCCTCCTTCCCTGACTGCCTGAGATCACTTGAATCCTAACTCCACCTAGCAAGTCTCCCAAATTTTACTGTGCTTGCTGACTAGAGGGACCTGAACTTTAGGAGAAAGCTGAGAGCATCTGATCATCATCCAACTTGGGCCTCTGTGGGAACTAATGAGCAGCAAGACTAAAGCCATCAGCCCCCTCCAATATAAAATCTAAAGAGAGAACATGAAGCCTAGACCAATAATATTTTCATACCCAAAAAGAAAACACCAAAGGCACATCAAGTATGCAAACAGAAATAGACAAACTCAAAAAAGAAGGCTTGAATCTCACACAAGAATCAGAAACAACAAAAGAAATCCACTTGCCAAAGTTACAATGAAAAAGTAATATGAGAAACATAAATAATATGTGCCCACCAAGTATAGAGGAGTACAATGAGAATCCCCTAGAGATAACCCAGGACACAGAATTCAAAAGAACAATTATAAACATGATAAAAGAATTCAATGAATTTAAAAAACACACAAAGAATTAAAAAGAACTGAAAGAAGATAGGAATAAACTTCTGAATGAATTCAGAAAAGAGTTAGAAATACTGATGAATACTCAGGCTAAAATGAAGAAGGAAGTGAAACACTCATCAAGCCAATTAGAAACGACAGCGGAAAACCTCAACAATAGAGTGAATGAAATGGAAAACAGAATATCAAGACTGGAGGATAAAGTTGACAAATTGGACTGCTCAAGCAAAGATTATGAAGAAAATTAATAAGACAGATGAATGGAATATGCAGGAAATGTGTGACACCATGAAAAGACCAAATTTACACATCATAGGCATGGAGGAAGGAGAAGAATCTCAGGATAACAGTATGGACCAGATCTTCAACAGGATCGTAGAAGAAAATTTCCCAAAATTAAAGAAAGACACCCCATACAAATACAGGAAGTATATAAAGCACCAAATAGACAGGAACAGAAAAAGAAAGTCTCCACAGCACATCATAGTAAAAACACTACACATACAAAACAAAGAGAGAATACTGAAAGCTGCAAAAGAAAAACAACAGGTCACATATAAAGGAAAGCCCATCAGGATTACAGCTGACTTTTCAATGCAAACAATGAAAGCCAGAAGAGCCTGGACCAAAGTATTTCCAGTTCTAAATGACCAAGATGCCAACCCAGAATACTTTACCCAGCCAAAACGTCTATTATAGTTGAAGGGGAAAGAAAAATCTTCCACGACATAAATAGGCTGAAAGAATTCATGTCCACAAAACCAGCTCCTCAGAGAATTCTTGAAGCAATACAAAGAGCTGAAGAAAGGAATGACTATACCCAAGGGGCAACAGAAAGAAACTGAATGAGGGATAACTGTGGAAACACACAGACTAAGAATGCAAACAGAAATCAAATGACAGGAATAAATACACATCTTTCAATAATAACTTTAAATATCAATGGACTGAAATCCCCATTCAAAAGACACAGGCTAACTGAATGGATTAGGAAACAAAATCCACCTTTTTGTTGTCTGGAAGAAACCCAGCTCACCTTCAAGGAAAGGTACTACCTTAAGTTGAAAGATGGGAAAAAAAATATTCCAAGTAAATGGTACTCAGAAAAAAGCAGGAGTTGCAATTCTAATATCTGTCAAAATAGACTTCAAACTAAAACTAATCAGAAGAGATGAAGAGAGCCACGTCATTCTGCTCAAAGGAACAATCGACCAAGAAGATATAACAATCATGAACATATATGCACCAAACTCTAGTGCACCCAACTTCATAAAAACAATATTACAGGACTTTAACACAAATATTAATCCCAACTCACTAATACTAGGGGACTTCAAAACCCCACTGTCTCCATTAGACAGGTCAATGGGACAAAGAATAAACAGAGAGACATCTGAATTAAACAAAAGCATACATCAAATGGACTTAAGAGATATCTACCAAATACTATACCCATGCACCAAAGAATGTACTTTCTATTCAGCACCCCCATGGAACTTTCTTCAAAACTGACCACATACTGGGCATAAAACAAGCCTCAACAAATACAAAAAAATTGAAATAATTATATGCATTGTATCAGACCATAAAGCAATAAAGCTTAAAATCAGCCCCTGAAGAAACCCTAGTAATGATATGAGTTCACGGAAAGTAAACAACACTCTCCTTAATGATGAATGGGTCAAAGGAGAAATTAAGAAAGAAATAAAAGTATTCCTGGAACTAAATGAAAAGGACAATACAACAAACACAATGTCTGAGACACTTTAAAAGCAGTCCTAAGAGGGAAGTTTCTAATGCTAAGTGCCTACATTAAAAAAAAAAATCACAAAGCACACAAATAAATGACTTAATATTGCAACTCAAGACACTTGGAAGGCAACAACAAATGAAACCAAACCCAGTGGACAAGAAGGAATCAGAACAGAAATTAATGAAGCAGAAATAAAGAAAACAATACAAAGAATCAACGAATCTAAAACCTGGTTCTTTGAAAAGATAAACAAGATAGAGAGACCCTTAGCCCGGTTAACCAAAAGAAAGAAAGATCAACTCCAAATCAACAAAATCAGAGATGAAAGGGGAAACAACACAACAGAGAACAAAAAGATCCAGAACATTATAAGGGAATACTTTATAAACCTATTTGCTATTAAATTTGAAAACCTAAAATAAATGGATATGTATCTAAAATCATGGAAATCGCTAAAGCTAAACCAAGGAGAGATCAACACCTTAAACACACCCATAACACATAAGAAAATTGAAACAGTAACACAAAACCTCCCAACTAAAAAAATCCCAGGCCCACATGGATACACAGTAGAATTCTATCAGACATTTAAAAAGATCTATATCCAGCACTACTTAATTTATTAAAAAACAGCAACAGAGGGAGAACTTCCAAATTCCTTCTATGAAGCCAGCATCACTCTAATACCAAAACCAGGTAAAGATACAACCAAAAAAGAAAACTGTAGACCCATATCCTTAATGAACATGGATGTAAAAATTCTCAACAAAGCACTTGCAAACTGCATACAGACATACATTAAAAAGATGATCCACCATGATCAAGTCAGCTTTATTCCAGAGATGCAGGGATAGTTCAATATACATAAGTCAATAAATGTCATAAATCACATAAATGGGCTCAAAGACAAGAACCACGTGGTCATCTCAATAGATGCAGAGAAGGCCTTTGACAAAATTCAACATGCATTTATATCAAAAGTCCTAGAGGGAATTGGACTGGAGGGAACATATCTCAACATAATTAAAGCTATATACAACAAACCCACAGCCAACATCATTCTAAATGGAGAAAAATTGAAAGCATTCCCGTTAAAATCGGGAACCAGACACTGCTGTCCACTATATCCACCCCTTTTTAACATAGCGCTTGAAAATATTGCTAGAGTAATAAGACAAGAGCAGGAAATTAAAGGAGAACTAATTGGAAAAGAGGCCAAATCATGCCTTTTTACAGATGATATATTGAAGAAATGCCAAAAATTCCATGAGAAAACTCCTAGAAATGATTAACACTTTCACTAAAGTGGCAAGGTATAAAAGTAATCTACAAAATCCGTAGCCTTTCTATATACCAATAACAAACAGAGAAAGAATACATAGTAACCCTCCCATTCACATTAAACATCTCTACTATGAAAATTTTAAATCTTTAAAGAGAGATTGAGGAAGATACTAGAAGATGGAAGGACCTCCCACGCCCATGGTTTGGAAGAATTGATATTGTAAAAATGACCATCCTAGAAAAGCCATTTACAGATTCAATGCAATGCCAATCAAAAGCCCCATGACATTCTTCACAGAATTAGAAAAAAAAAAAAAAAACCCTAAAATTCATATGGAAGCACAAAAATCCAAGGATAGCCAATTTAACCCTGAGCACAAAGAGCAATGCTGAGGGGATTACTATAGCAGACTTCAAACTGTAGTACAGAGCTATAGTCATAAAAACAGCATGATACTGGCACAAAAATAGATGCATAGATCAAGGGAGCATAATTGAAGACCCAAACATGAGTACATGCAATCTCAGCCGCCTGATATTTGACAAAAGGTCCAAGAACACTCACTGGTAGAAAGACAGCATCTTCAACAAACAGTTCTGGCAAAACTGCACCTCAACCTCTAGAATAATGAAACTAGACCTTATCTTTCACCCTGCACAAAAGTCACCTCCAAAGGAATCAAAGATCTCAATGTGAAACCTGAAACTCTGAAACTGTTAGAAGAAAACATCAGACACTATTGGCTCAGGAATTAAGATCAAGAATTAACAAGTGGGACCTCAATAAACTAAAAAGCTTCTGTACAGCAAAAGAAAAACCAAGGAAGTAAAGTGAAAACCCACAGAGTGGAAGAAAATCTTCACCAGGGACACACCTGGCAGAGGTTTAATATCCAGAATACATGAAGAACTCAAAAAACAAAGAATCAAGAAAGCAAGTGGCCCATTAAAAGATGGGCTAAGGATCTAAACAGAGACGTCTCAAAGGAAGAAATATAGATAACTAAGAAACATCTTAAAAAGTGTTGAACATCATTCTTATCCCCCCGCAACCAGACTGGCTAAGATAAAGATAACAAATGATACCAAATGCTGGAGAGGATGTGGAGAAAGGGGAACACTCATTCACTGCTGGTGGGATTGCAAACTTGTGCAACCCCTATGGAAAGCAGTGTAGAGAACACCTAAAAATCTAAAAATTAACCTACCATTTGACCTAGTTATACCACTCCTTGGCATTTACCCAAAGGGCTCATTCTATTGTAGAGACACTTGTACAACCATGTTTGTTGCTCCTCTTTTCACAATAGCTAAGAGATAGAACCAACCTAAGTGTCCCTCAACTGATGAATGGATAATGAAATGTGGTTCATTTATATAACGGAGTTTTACTCAGCAGTAAAGAAAGATGAAATCATGAAATCTGCAGGTAAATGGATGGAACTAGAAACTGTTATACTAAGTGAAGTAACACAGACTCAGAAAAACAAATGACGTATGTTCTCCCTCATGTGGATCCTAGCACCAAATCCTTATAAATGAGTACGTATGAGTACGTATCCAGACATAACTGCAGGAATCAGAATAATGTAAAGGAACAGGGAGGTAAAGGCAAAGAAAGAATCCGAGAGAGAAGAACAGTAGGAGACAGGTGTTACGAAGGGAGAGATGGATAAAAATGAGGTTGTTTAATTGGAGGGCAAGAGTTACAAGGAACCTTGGGGATAAAGGGAAAGGAGGAGCTCAAGAGAGGGAGACTGGTATTATCAAGGGAGAAATGGGGAAGATGGGGACACTTTAAATGGGGAAACCATGGTGGAAGTGTTAGACAGTGAGAGAGAGGAGAGATAAATGATGCCTAGATTAAAAAAAAAACAGAGGGAATCATATTAGTCCAACAACCTACTGACAAATTACACATATATTATCTCTGCATAAGTCCGTGTGTATAGCTGAAGGTTACATAAGAAACAGTGCCAGACAGGAGAAACCTTCATTTGATTTGTTGGCCACAGTGGCCCAAGAGACTCCCCAAATTACTCAGTCTACTGCCAGAGCCCATGCTGGCCTCCCAGAACTTGAATGTAAGACCCTTTTGCTGAAGACAGAACATACTTCAGATACAGGATTTGGAGCAATAGAGCTGCGACTGACCTGCAACCACTTCTCCTGAAGGCTAGCTCTCACAGCTTTGGAAAATGCTATGAAGGTGCCAAGCAAAAACATCAACAGTTGATGGTCCACCACCATCTTCAAGACCAAAAAAACTACATCAATTACAGCGTACATCACTGGTGCAGTAGTGGCACTTTTATCTTGGAGGGGAGGAGCAATCAACAGCTATCTACCTAATTTGACTAAAAGTCCACTCAATGGGAGGAAACTCAAGTGTGATACTGTAAACATAACCAAATACTCATAGATCTTAGAGAAAACCCCAAGACTGTTACATCCCTAGATTAATGTGATTTCTTACTATGTGCAACATATGTATCCTTATATATACAGGCAAATATCCTAGTCGCCACTCATCAAAGAAGCTCATTATGCACCAGTTGGAGACTATTACCAAGTACCACAACTAGTCACACAGACACTGTCTATGAATTGCCCAGGCCTAAGTGACACATCTACAATGCAACCTCTATACCTAAGGCTCATGAACATACAACAGGGGTAAAGAAGAGGACACTAATGAGTCTCTCTCAGTTCTCATTAATGAAGCTCCCTCATGCAGCAGAGGGTCAAGAACACAAAAGGTCACAAATGACCAATGAGTAGAAATCAAGTGTCTGATGAATGCTGGTCCTTGGATAGGACTCCTATATTAAACTTCACCCTCCTAAGGCTCAGGGACCATTACAGAAGAGGGGGTGGAAAGATTGTAAGAGCCAGGTAAAGGACCATATGTAAACTGAGTCCTACAAGCTCCTGGGAACCTGCTCATGTGATTCTATGGCAGTGGTGTCAGCATATACAAGCAAAGTCAGGCAGACAAAAACCCAGCATAGAATAGGGAAAAAGAACAGCAGACCCCAATCTTATCTGAAGAAATATTGGCAACTGATTGCTGCTAGGTGAAGAAGAGCTGATCTTCCTAAAACAAGGGACTCTACATAGGCTGACTAGACCTCAATGGATGGACTTGCACTGGGGAATGTCTAAGGACACTGACTTGACACAGTGGACCTTAACAGGGATGATAGAGTATATGGGCTCCAGTGGGAGGAGGGTTACGGGAGGGTACAGGTGGGGATGGGGGTATAAAGATGATTAAGATTATTTGAGATGTTCTATATGAAATACACAAAAATTCAATTAAAAAAATTTTAAAAATTACTACAATTTGTAACATATATTAGTCTTAAATCTGAGCCAAGGTATTTGTGGCAGAAGTTGCTGGTCATGCATGGTATAATGACACATGCAATGCAAAGTTTACTTGCTGTGTGTGCAGAACCACAGCCACACTGAAGTCACGCAGTGGAATGCAGGGGAGCACTGCCAGGGACACTTAAGCTTCATTATGCATTTGATTTTTCATGGTTTTGGTCATTTCATGTTCAGAAATGTTTTACTATTACCAAGATGTTTTGATTCTTTCACATTCAGTTAGGTTACAGAATCTGGTGTTGTGATTCACCATTTAAGATGGTGGGATTTGGGGCTGGACAGATGGCTCAGTGGTAAAGAGCACTGACTGTTCTTGCAGAGGACCCAGGTTCGATTTCCAGCACCCACATGGCAGCTACAAACCGTCCTTAACTCCAGTTCCAGGGGAATCTGAAGCCCTCTTCTGACCTCCATGGCATTGCATGACATGGGTGCACTCACATACATGCAGGCAATACACTCATACACATAAAATAAAAATAATAAATAAAAAGCCTTCTTTTGACCTTGTGAGTGTTGCATGACACGGGTACACTTACACACATGCAGACCTCATACACATAAAATAAAAATAATAAATAAAATATTTTTTAAAAGATGGCGGAATTTAAAGTAAAGTCATGGAAAAATAACAGCAAAGGTGGCCCTCCATATATACACCTATAAACCTAGGAGAATCAAGGGAAGGCAGGAATCCCAATCCCTGTAGCTGTCTTGTGAGACAGCTTAACCTTGATGTGCCATTGCTTTCCCAAACATCTGCCAGAGAGCCAGTGGTTTCACAACTCTAACACATAGGTGCTACCATACAAAGAAAAGAGCAAAAGGAAAACTCAGTCAAGCTTCCTTGCCTCACTCAAAAAGACTGCCAACCTTGAGAGCCTGCTTTCCAGTGCCTAAAAACAAATGGTATTGAAGGAAGTCTGGGGTAGGGAAATGTAGAAAGAAAAATTTGATAACTGAGCCAGGATCCTTGTTGGTCATCAGCTGGGAATCTTGTGTGCCCTTCCTTCATCTTGTTCTTCTCTGAGGCAGCTTTAAGTCTTTCATTGGTTCTATAACATGCACTTTATGACAAGTGTGTCACATGATTGCCCTGGTCAAGAATGCTCTAACACCCTCCTATATGCTCTCTTCTCTACAGGGTTGGAAACACAGAGCCAATATTCACAGCTGAGGGATGAGGTATGCTTGGAATTCTATAGGATTGATGAGGAAGTTTAAGTTCACTCACTAACAGCAGTAAAGTCAAGGACACTGCTAGAAAACAGGGTGACACAGAAGGGTCCATTAGAAGAAACAGGCATCTCACAATGCAGTTCAAGAATCAAACAAGAAAGCACTTCAAGTAATGAACTGAAGGAAGCCATGATAAGGAAAAGAAAGTAGAAATAATCTCAAGGGGAGCCTGTGATTGTGCTGCCTACGAGTACTGCTAACTTACATATCACTTAGATTCGTTCAGCCTTCCCAATGGGCGCCTGTACCACCTCAGTTCTGAACTAAAATACAACAAAGAATTAGCACAGCTTGGAGAGGAATCTACAGGAAATGATGGATGTCTGGGTCTTTGGGTGCATTTCTACAGAAAAGCAAAAATCCTTAGGGACACATCTAACCTACATCAATGAAAAAACAAAAGATTTGAAGATGGCAATGCAGAAGAAAGGATATCAGGGGAGAGAGACAGCAAAACTGATTCCTGTATCAGAATAAGCAATAGTAGCCTCAACATTTGAGGAGAAGGTGATATACTCTTCTTTGAGACAGGGTCTCAGGCAGCCCAGGCTTGCCTTGAACTCTAGGTAGCCAAGGATGATATTGCCTCCACCTACCTGTTACTAGAATTATAAGCATACACCACCACACTTGGCTGCTGTGAACTTATTAATACCAGTTAAAAGGGGAGCTCTTGCTGAAGTGGGGTACTGTGGAGCAAAGGAGCAGTTTTCCTCAGAGCTAGGGTATTCGCCTACAAAAGTAACTGTCAGGGAGATCCTTAAGTGACTTTCAGCATAAAAGAGACTATGCAGTTACCACTTACTATGTCAGAAACCCATCAGAAGGCAGCCAAGCATGATGGCATACCTATACCATTGCATGGGAGGCTGGGTCAAGGTGACTGTCACAAGTTCAAAACCAGTGTGATATACATTGCAAGTTCTATGCCAGCCAGGGCTACATAGGAGGACCCTTTGAAGTAGGAAGGCAGGCAGAAAGTGAGGGAAGTGGGGAGGAGCAGGCGGCAGCGGCATGGTAATTCTGCTTGAGAAAGCCGTGCTTCCCTGCCCCACCTAGCAGTTAGATGTGGGAGATGGCTAAGTCACCCATGCTTCCTTCCTGTTTCATTCAGTCCATTCTGGCATTTCACACAGTTTTCACCCCATCTTTGAAAGCCTCCTCTTCCACACCGGTGTTCCGTGGCTCTGCCTCCTTGCTGTTGCTCCCCCGCACACCCCACTGAGTTCTAAACCCTGTCATTCTCAGACTTACAATTCCTCTTTTTAAAAATATTTTATTAATTATTTTTATTTTATGTGTATGAGTGTATTGCCTGCATGTAAGTGAGTGCACCCGTCGTGCAATGCCATGGAGGTTAGAAGAGGGTGTCCGATTCCCCTGGAACTGGAGTTAAGGATGGTTTGTAGCTGCCATGTGGGTGCTGGGAATCGAACCCAGGTCCTCTGCTAGAGCAGTCAGTGCTCTTAACTGCTAAGCCATCTCTCCAGCCCCTACAATTCCTCTTTTTAAATAACCTGGAGTCACAAAATCAAACCAACAGACCTGAAATCTCCTGTCCTGCCTGGGGGTTGCTACGTTCACATGGGCAAAAACACAAGGAGAAATGAAGAATCAAATGAAGACATTCTGATAGCCATTAATAATTGTCATCTTCACAGGAGCCCAAATCACCTAAGAGAAAAACTTCTGGTCATGCCTGTGAGAGAGTTTCTAGGTTGGGCTAACTGAGGTGGGAAGACTCAGCCTACCTAAGTGTGGCAAGCACCATGTTATGCGCTGGGATCCTGGACAGAATAAAAAGGACAAATTGAGTTGAGCACCAGCATTTGTCTCTCTCTGCTTCCTGGGTATAGCTCCAATATGAGCAGCTGCCTCATATTCCTGCCACCATGATTTCCCTGACATGATGGCCTGCACTTTCAAAGTGCAGCTAAAATAAACCCTTCCTTAATTTGCTTTTCTCAGGTATTCTGTCACAGCAATGAGAAAAGAACCTACATAATATAAAAATAAACTTTGTTAGTCTTGTGCCTCTATCATTTTCTGGGAGCTACTGCTCCTCATTTCCGGGATGATGGGCCTCTGTTTGCAAGAAACCCCTGCACATGCAAAAAGAACTGTTCCGTTCAGGATTCTGCAGGGCCTTGGACTGGAGCTACATAGAATGCTAGCTCTGCCCCTGCCCCTCCTTCCAAGCTTGAGTTTCACCTTCTTAGCCTGATCTACCCAACACAGGCTGCATAATTACTTAGCACAACCCCTCAGAAAGGAAGGTTGCAATTGCCCCTGAGCTAATTAAAGGCCAGAGACAAACATCTGCCCTAAAGCCATGAACATGGGGTAGAGCTCTTGGGTAACCTATCTCTGTTACTTCTAAAATCCACTTGGCCGAAGCTGGTTTTCTAAAGTGGAAATTGGTCTTCACATTAATCTCTGCACACCAAAACACCTCTCAGGAAAACATCCAATATGGTGTCCATTGTGTTTGCTTTGCTGGTTAATGAATTTTATATTAGAGCAAATTTTCCCTAAAGGATTCTCTGTTCTATGTATTCATTTTTTGTAGCTCTACTTGGATTAAAGATACATTCTTGTTCTTTCTCTCACCTCTGTCCTAACAAAATGGTGTCAGTGGCAGCCCAGTTGTGGGGGCCATCTCTAGATCTCATCTCAGCTCCAATTCCTGGAACCTCCTGGTACACAAACTTCATTGAAGAGGCTTAAGTATGAGGAGCAACCAAATCTAGGACATGTTAACTTTCTTACAAGGTTTAAAGAATGATTCTGGAAAACAAGTCTATGCTACCAGTTTCTTTTTTTTTTTTTGAGATGCTTATGTCTTCTTGGGTCTAGATCAAGTACAGACAGATAAGTAAAGCCAATTTTATTTACTAGCATCGAACTAAAACTCTTAAGTAAAGTTTCAGCAGAAAGCTTGCAATATCATGGAATCGTGATCAAAGACTGAAGGAAGATTAGGCCAGTACCTGTCCATTCATCTACCAATCCATCCATTTATCCACCTAACCTTCCATCCATCTGTCCATTCATCAACCCATCCATCCTTCCATCCATCAGTCCACTCATGTTCCCATCTATCATCCATGCACCCATCCATTCATCTATCTACCCATCCTTCATCAAGCCATTCATTCACTCATCCATCCACCATCCATTCACACATGTACTCAACTTTCCATCCATGGATTTAACTATATACTCATCTATTCTTCTATCCACCTGCCTACTCATTCACTGAGATGCCCATCCATTCATCCAACTATCTACCCATGTCTGCATTCATCTACTTGAGGACTGTTTCTTTAAAGAGGTGCTTAAGGAAAAATGAGTTCAAAGCTACTCTGCGTGCTGTCCTTATAAGAATTAGACATGAGGACAAAGAAACATGAAAAGCAAGCACATGAGGACACAGTGAGAAAATGGAGTCTACAAACTAATAAGAGAGGACTTGGAAGGAATCAGCCTTACCTCTGACCTTGCTTGGACTTTCACCCTCCAGAAATGAGAAGGGCTCAATGCCTGCTATTTAAGCTGTCTAGGCTGAAGGACATTAAAAAAAATCACATCTATCTACTTATGTGTGTGTTCATGCACATCTATCTATTTGTGTGCATGTTCGAGCACACTGTGCACAGTTAAGTGCTACAGCGCACACATGGTGGTGAGAGGACAACTTGTAAAGCCAGTTCTCTCCTCCTAAGATGCCAATTCCAGGGATAGACCTTAGGTTGTCAGGATGGGCAGCAGGTACCTTTACCCATTGAGCCATCTCACTGGCCCCTGATGGACATTTTTTTTATGACAGCCCCTGGAAAACCAGATACCCAGCATTTAAAGGACCCCCAAATGAGTGACAGAGTACATTTGTGGGAAACAGACCCTGCTGGTTATGCATGGCCTTGAAGATTCGGTAAAGAATCTCTGAAAGCAGTCGAGGTTGCTAGGAAAATACCCTCAGAAAGGAGAAGACAGGAAGGAACAGGTGAGGTGGGCTGCTCAGGACCAGATGTGCTGGACTGAGAAAATGCCACTGGATCTGTGGCCAGGCTAACAACCTACCATCTGTTTTCAATATAACCCAGCAGACTGTTCCTCTGATTTCTGATGTACTATGTAATTTTTTTATTGTTTGTTTATTCTGAGATAGGGTCTTGCACTGTAGCCTAGGCTGATTTTAAGCCCCTGGTGACAGCCTCCTGAGTGCTGGGATTACAGGCATGTGACACCACACCCAGCCCTGCATAACTTTTAAAAACATATACAAGTATGTACTTTCCCTCCAGCTATAATAGTTGTTGTCATACTTTCCCTACTACACGGCAAGGTCCTACGGTATCTTGTACCTGATACACGCAAGAATGTTCTTTGCCAAAAGGGATGTCTCACCCCTGCAATCAGGAGGCTGAAGTAGGAGGATCAGCACACGTTTGATGCCAGCCTGTGCTACAAAGGGAGTTCCTGGGTGCACAGTGAGACCGTATCTCAAAAAGTGAGGAATTTAAAATTCTTAAAAAGAAAAAAGTTATCTCTATTTGATTTGGATGAGCAATCAGTAAATAGAAATAAATCCTATGTCAACATTCTTATGTTATCTCAACAGAATGCAATGAATGCTTCTTACTAACCATCAACTGTCAAACCAGCAATTTAGCTGTTATATAGACATGCTTACATTATTTAAACGTGTGCAAGACACTAGGTATCTTTATATCTCTGCATTATAGATTGCCTTTCACTTTTCTTATTCTTAAATTTAATTTTTCAAATATATTGGCTCTTACTGAGCCTTCAGAAAGTCATAAACAATCTCTGGAAAAAGCTGAAAAGGACTTTTTTGCATTCCTATTCTAAAATTACATTGGCCCTGCCACTCTTAAAAGCATACACATGACAATTCTGAAAATTGCTGGGTTTGTAACTCAAAAGTAGGCTGCTTTTGGAACTAATTCTTCAGAGTGGTTGTGGAGTTGGTTGGAGGACACAGCCATGATAAATAAAGCATATAGCCTCTTCTCCCTTCCTCCTGTCTCTGTGATCTTTTGACAGTGCTGTTGACACATGTATGCATGCTCGTGCACACACACATTATAACTGTCCATTCTCTACACATGGTAGTGTCATGTGTCGTTGGTTTCCTCCCCACCCCCAGCAGAGGCACAGTCCATAGCTGGTGATCGGCACATGACTGACTCAGAAACCCCAGGAATAAAGCTCTAATTGTCCTCTGCAGGCACTGCTAAATTCTGTAGGCAGATTATTCAGCAGCCTTTCTTACTCATGGGTGAGTCCTTTTAAATGTGCAGACTGTTAAGTAATTATGGGGATTTCTGAGGTAGGCACAGAATCAATCTGGTCATCTCAGAGCCACATAAATACGTGATACTTCTGAATAAGGGTCACAATATTCTGTGGAAAGCCAAGTGAAACAGAACACAATTACATAAGGCTCTTGAAAGCACACATCTAAACTGGGTATTTCTGCAATGGAATCTTGAGCATTGAAGTCAGTGTTTCATATGCATATTGCACCATCCAGACAAGATGTCCAAGACAATAGAAAAATCCTCACTCAGGAAAGACTGGTGCACACTGACTTCCATCCACCCACCAGCCCTTGTAAAGCAGATCTACAGATATATGCGTTGCAGGCAACACTGTTAAGGTCATAGATCTTTCCTATCTCTGGGGAGTCAAATGACTTCTATTTTTATAAGCCCAATTTAGTAAAGTTGGCCAACATACTTTCTGACAATTCTGAGACCATGGCCCACAAACACAGCTGTGTGCTGGACAGTAAAAGCATCATTCAGTCAAGTACTTGATCCAAAAAATGTGAAATCAGGTTTTTATTTTGTCCCCATAAAGCATTTCACTATAAGGAAAACAGCAGCCATGCTAAGAACCACAATGCCAGCACAGCTCCGCTTCTGTAGGTAGGGCTGCAGGATCCGCGGGCTCTAGGTTTAGGCATCTTAGGGATCGTGGAAATCACATCAAATTTGCAGCGAGAACCAGATTTGCTGTATGAACCCAGCATTCACTTTCCATCTCAAGTTGTCTACTCCCAACACAGCTTTTCAGCAACCCCGAATCCACAAGTCACCCACCTTAGAGCAGAGCATCCCTCCTCACTTCGCACTGTGCCGGGAAGTGCTTCTCTGAGCCCACTAGGGTTCTCCGCCTGCCTGCGCAGCTCTACAGGCACTTCCTGCAAAGAGCAACACCATGAGACACCGAGTCATCAAGCGGCCTGCCTGCCTGAGACAGCTATTATTATGAAACCCTTCATTTGTGGTTTACCTTGTGTGCCTGTCCCCACAACGCCTGTGGCGAGGCCCGTTGTCACAGACCGAGACCTGGCCATGGGACATAATTGTTCATCTCCACAAAGCACTTTACTGGGACCACTGGCCTAAGACCCTCAACATCCACTTCAGTCTAAGCAGGAAACAGAATTCCTACACAAGGGCTGTTATGTGATACAGCTGGCAGAAAGAAATGCAATAAAAGACAGCTGGTCACAAGTCAATCCTGTAAAACCTCAAGCTCTAGGACTTGTGGGGGCTGGGATTCTTCACTTCTGACTGAGAAGGCATGGTGCTCTCAGAGGTCACATCAAACTGTGCCTGAGCAGGAGCAGAGCCAACAGCAGAAACAAGCTCTCCTGTGATTACGTCGGTTTTCAGTAGTAAATGCCAAAAGCAATGTGCACACACATTTTGGGTATCTTCCCTGGAAATGAATTTGTTATTACAGCAGTACATTTCCCAATAGAGCAAATAGACAGAAAATGCAGAGAGAGGGAAAAGAGGAGAGTAGGACAGGGAAGGTAACTGTGGGTGTTAAAGGATTGATAAGAACGTGTAGTTTTCTGGAAAGCTCAGAGTTGACGGAAACACCAAAACTGTCACCTTAAAACAGTGCAAAAGGGCCTGGCATGGTGCACATACCTATAATTCTAGTACTTGGGAAGCAGAAGCAGGAGACCAGCCTGGGATACAAAATGAGTTGTAGGCAAGCTTAGGTTATATAATAAAACCCTATTTCAAAAATCCAAAACAAAAAAAAATTGAAAAGTAGTAAAAAAGGGGCCAGGGCTATAGTGTAGTTCAGGGCTAAGATAATAACCTAATAATCATAAGGTTCTGGGTTCTGTTTCCAACCAATGAGGAAAAAAATAATGAATTTAATGCATTATTAAATGCATTTGGCCACAGAGTAATTCCTTCAAATCCTTGTAAATTAGCCAGGCCCTGTCATGGTACAGGTATGTAATCCCAGCTACACAGAAGACAGAAGCAGAAGTTACAAAGTGCCTCACCTGCAGATGAACCTATTGCAAAGAAGATAGAAAGAGGGCTCTGGGTGTAGCTCCATGGTAGACTGCTTGTCTAGCATGTGCAAGGCCCTAAGTTCAAATCCTAGTACCACCAAAAAGAAAAAAAAAAACCTTGCAAATTAAAAAAAAAATCATAAATAGCATCCTCTAAATATCAAATGGCATCAATATTTTTAATTTAATTTTTTAGCCCTATCCCCAGTATCAAAATATTAAAATATTTTATTATTTTTATTTTATGTGTATGTGTGTATTGCTTGCATGTAGGTAAGTGCACCTGTGTTGTGCAATGCCTGCAGAGAACAGAAGCGGCTGTCGGATCCCCTGGGACTAGAGTTACAGACAGTTGTTAGCTGCCATGTGGGTGTTGGGATTCAAACCTGGCTCTTCTCCAAGAACAGCCAGTGTCCTTAACTGCTGAGCATCTCTCCAGCAGCATCCCCTCCACACACACTTTTTAAAAATATTTCTTTATTACCCAGTATCAAGATTTTAAAAGTGGCTACTGGGGAGCTGGAGAGATGGCCTAGGGGGTTATGAGTTCCAGAGGACCTGAGATGAGTTTCCAGCACCCATGAGGAGATGCTCACAATTGTCTGTGACTCCAGCTCCAGTGGATCTGTCTAGACTTCACAGGCACCTGCACACATGCAGCATAAACATAAATAAAAATTAAGCATGTAAGTGGCTAGTGTATGTTAAACCATTAAATAAAGCACCCATTTTCATTTCATTAGATAAAGTGACTGTTTTCTACAGTCCCTAGAGCCTGGAGCCCAGAGTGTTTTGCTCAGCATGAGTACAGACACAAGCTAATTAAATATAAAGACAGTAAAGTAAGACACTGGAAAGAGGAGGCTGGGAGAGACATAGGTTTGCACAAATAAGGCACTTAAAATAGTAGTGCTGGAAGCAATCTTGTCCCTAAATCCCTTTCACAGCACAAATAACACTCCAGCACCTCACTGAGCCATCATCTATGTTGGGTGTGCCCTGTGCCTCAAGGTGGCACTCAGAGCAGACTAGGCTATAGCTTGTGGCATGCTGCATACCTGTGTGTAGTGGTCTGTGGATGGTGATGACCGGGACCGTTCATGGATGTACTGTGGCCTCTGGTGTTGGTCTAGACCTACATCAAGAATATCATCTGCTGAATGATATCGTCCAGAACTCTTGGCTTCCAGAGGCTTCCTCTGTTCCTTCCAAGATGCTTGATACTCTGCAAAGGTTCCAAGTCTTCTTGGTGGGTCCAATTTCTCTGAGGCCTTTTCCACTTTTCTGTGCCTGTTGAGGATTTCTCCACAGGAGGTGGCCCGTGACCTCTTCTGGAACCAGGACTCAGTGCCCTCACACCCATGACCCCCTGTCCATGGTCTCTCAGCCTTCTCTCTCAGAACCCCATAGAGAGGTTGTCTGTGGCTTGGTTGCTGGGGAACAGATTTGCTTGTTTCCTCAAAGAATTTCCACCTCTCAGCAAATGTGCCGATAGTATCCTCGGGGATCCTGTCATGAGGGTGAGGACTGTGGTCCTGTGAGAGCCCTACCTCATTCATTTTCTCTGGCTCAGAGTACGACTTTAGTTTCTGCTCCACTGTGAACCGTTTCCGGGCTCCAATTCGAAGAACATGGGGTATGCCACCTCCAGATGAGGGTGGCTTAGCCAGGCCTGCCTCAGAGAAGTAGGAAACAGAGTCTGACTCCCCAGGGAAAGAAGACAATGAAGATGAGGCACTGTGGTCCCAAGTCCTGTGCTCTGGTGGCCCTGGATACTGCTCCCCTGGAGTGGGGTCTAAATCACGGCGCTGAAAGGAGGTGGCCCTCAGGACACGTGTCTGGGCCTCCTTCAAGTGCTCTTTGTAGGTACTGGGGAAGGAGCCTTTTGGGGTGGCTCCCACATCAGCCCTCCATCCCCCAGCACTTTCCTCACCTTCGCTGTCTGCAGCCAGTGTCACCGTGCTCTTACTCTTCTGCAGCTTCGCTCTGCGCATCTGGATTTCGTTCCTCAGTGTTGTGGCAAATCGGTCACTCCTCCGTGCAGGTTTACCCACCTGGGCATCAAACGGTGGCAGCTTCTCATTGCCACAGTCCTGCCTATTCTCAGGTCTCTGTGATCCCTCCTGGGTCAAAGAGTGCAGCATGGGTGTCCTTTGGTGAGAAATTCTCCTGCCTTCTCCATCCACCCACTTGAGGCTATCAGTTGTACACTGCAGACTGGCTTTCTCACCATGGCTGCCTCTGGGAGGCTCTTGGATTCCTGAGCAGCAGCCTTCAATCCCTGCATCCAGTGGGTGACATCGCTCTCTGTCATGAGAGGCTAAGGGCTCCTCATGTTGAGGTGGGTAGCCCCTCATGTTCTGACCCACCGGGCAACTGAGAGGATACTCGAGGGTCACAGGGGTTGTGTCTGAATACCAATAGTCCCCTTGGTGCATTACAACCTGGGAAGTCCCCTGTATGGATGGCCTGCGGGGCACACAGAAATAGTGGCTTTGCTCACCATTGTCTACCTTCTGGTTGGCAGGACCAGGCCATCTCACCAGAGCAGGGCTTTCATCCTTGCCTTGCGCAGGTTCTTGCCAACCTCCACCAAGGGTCACACGAGGCAGCTCCTCTGGTGACGTGGAGACCCTGGGACTCTCCTCACTGCACTGGCGTGGGTGCTGGTTCCCATGGTAAGACAGGGAGGCCTGGAGCCCGCCCGAAGCCCCTGGAGGGCCACTCGTCCCATCATCAGAGCACAACCAACCACAATCCAGGTGGCCCTCAGGCAGGTAACTCAAACTTCCTGTTTCTTTGCCATTGCTTGTACGTGCCAGCCTCCACTGTCGATCAGCAGGCTCTGGTCTCCAGTCTTCACAGGGCTGCACTCGAGGCAACGCAGTAAAGTGCTGCACAGTAGCTGAGTCTGAGAATGGAGGCCCAAGGGCTTTCTCATGGCCCTTGGCCACAGTAAAGCTATCGCTACGCAAAGGAGGTGCAAGAGGGGGAGGAGAAGGGGCTTTTTTCTTGTCAGGGACATACCAGACAGGCCCAAAATTGGATCTCCCAGAAGTGGCCATCTTGGGCTCAACAATGTCCTCTTGCCTGGAGCTTTTACTGCTGTCACAAGGGACCCTGGGTGTGAAACATGGTGGCCTATCCTCTGGGCCCTGAGGATCATTTGCAGCCTGGCCTTGTCGGTTGCTGCCCGGCCTAGATGCCTCCCAGAGGCTAATGTTGTAGAGGATGTTCTCTGTAGAAGAGGCATCGGCCTTGGGCAAGGTGTGGTCAGGGGTGCTGGAGCAGGTGGAGAAGGAGCCATAAGCTGAGTCCCGCTTGTTGTGGCCACTCAGGTGATCAATGCTGCTATTGGACTTGGAGGCTGAGAGGCGTCCAGATGTGTAGGGCTGCGAGCTATGGTCCAGGCTGTCTATGCTTCCCACAGAGCTGAAGTGGTCGGAAGTGTGCTGTAGGCTTGTGTGCTCCCATGAGCCGGACAAGTCATGGGAGGAAGAACTATAACGAGAAGAAGCACAAGGGAAAGTCTGCTTTAGTATCAAGGGACAGCAAAGAGTAAGGACTGAGAGCAACAGCTTTGTGAACACAGCTGGCCCTCCACGGAAGAAGGTGACGACACCCAACAGAGACTGCTTGGGAACTGCGGGGAAAGGGCCCTTCTCAGGGAAGGCTGAAAAGGCTGTTTGCCTACTGAGTGCCTTCTTGAGAACTCTTTCAATGCCACCCATTTCCTCAATCTAATGCCTATACTATGGAGGCAGTGCCTAAATTCACATGCTCTTGTCAGTCAGAGGTTCAGAGCAGGGACTGGAAAATGAAAAATCATGAGCTAAGAATGGATCGCACCTTTTAAAATGGCCAAGGGAAAAGAATTCAAAGGAGTAAGAATTTTCCCATTCTACTTCTGATAATTACACAGAAATTCAAATTTCATAAAGTTTTGCTGGAACAGACTGACCATCTCTCCACATATTGTAACTCTTTCTGTGCTATAATAGCAGAGTTCCTTCCTTGAGTGACTCGAGGAGCCTGTGTGCTCCACAAGGTTGAAAACAGTGACCACCTAGACTTTTATGGAACTAGTTTGTGGACCCTGTCCCAGTGTATGCAATAATTCTTACTGTGGATTATCAACATGGAGGCAGCAATCAAATGGAAACAATTTTTAAGTTACAAGAGAAATTTCAGAGAATTTCAGACATATCTCAGTTTGAAAAATACTTTGCCCAGTATGAGCAATGCCCTGGGCTTGAGCAAACACTGAATAAAACTGGATATGGTGATGGCACACCTCTAATCACAGCACTTAGAAATTCATGGTCATCCTTGCTTACATACAGAGCTCGAGGCCAGCTAGGGTTATGTGATATTCTGTTTAAAAAAATAAGAGGATGACACAGAGGATAAAAAAAAGAAAGAAACTTCGGAGATAGCATTTCTTTTCCAAACCCAAATATTAAGTTACAAATAGTTCATCTCTAAATTCTCATCTGGGTATCTGACTGAGACAAGCAGCAGCAGGCTTTACCAGTCAGGTCATGTGCTGCTGCTCAGGTGATGGATTACATCTTTTGGACTCACTGGGGCTATCCACGAACACCCAAACCACACATTCTTAGTCAGGACTGTGGCTAAGACAGAATAAGTAATAACTAAGAAATTAACTATTCTTTAAAATAGTCACTGCACATATGCGACTGAGGCTTTTACTGGTAAAACTACTTATCCAGGATGCCAACTGATTTTCTTAAACCTGGACTACTCGCACTGCAAGGAAAAAACAAAACAAAACTGACTGTTATGTTTGGGGAGAATGAACATGAGAAAGAAAAGTGCAATTAGGGTAAATACAGGAGAACATGCTGGCTGAATCATCTGAGGGAGGCAAAGGACTGCTTGGACTTTACACCACTTCCCATAAGGACAGGCCAGGTCCCTCACAACCCAAGCAAGTTCCTGACCATTATCTATCACTAGAGACCGAAGTCCACAGAGATATAAACAACACTAAGCACAGCTTCCACATTGACAGGGGCAGTCTGGATGTTTCTGTAATGAAGAGACTGGCTAAGCAGGTAAGTGGAGATCCTATTACATTCAAGTCACTGCAGTAAGGCAACAAAGGCCCATTTGTCACTTCATTTTACTACGTGGACAATTTGTGGCTTTTCAAAATGACCCTGAGCTCTAAGTACCATCCAGTCTCTTTGCCTTGAATAGTAAGTAATGCCATATTTGAGAAGCACTTCCTTCACACCACATAAGTACTATACTCTGCAACCTTGCATCAGAGCAGCATTTACTACTAGCACCAATGGTTCCGAGGTGGTTGCATGAAGTAGGGGGTTGCTAGGTTGGGCACACAGCATTCGTAAAGCACTTGCCTAGCATGCAAGAGGTCTCAGGTTCAGTCTCCAATTGAGGGGACTTGGCATGGTGGTGCAGACCTATAATTACAGCTATTGTGCAGCTGAGACAGTAAGACTGCCACTAGTTGAAGGGCAGCCTGGGCTATGTAGCAGTTAACAGGCCAGCCAAGCTACATAGTGACATCCTATCTCAAAAACAAAGAAAAAGGAGAAGGAAAAGGACTGGAGATTGGGGTGGGAGTATTACATCTTTTCTTTCATATGTAGAATCTAGATTTACACACGCACGCACACACACACACACACACACACATGACATAGACACAGAAGAGGGACTGATTGTAGGGAGGAGGAAGGGGACCCGTGGGATAGAAAAAAGAGGGAAATGAGTGCAGTAACTTTGAGCAACGTACAATGATATACATGTATGAAAATGTCATAAAGAAAACCAGTATTTTGCATGCAAACTAACAGAACTAATAAAAAATAAATTTGTAAAGAAACAAATACAAAGCCTGGCTATGATGTGATAGATACTACATGCCTGTAATCCCAGCACTTAGCAGTTAGAGATAGAAAGATGGAATCCAACCTACTCCTGTAGTAGTCCTGGGCTACACAGTGAGTTTGAGACAAGTCTGACCTACATGAGACCCTGCTTCTAAAAACAAAATAAACCAAAACAAAACCAAACTAAAACACCCAAAAGATAAAAGATATTTACCTCATTTTCAAACATATACAAGCATGCATACAAGCAAGAACATATGTGCAAAGTTACACTTATACACTCATATACACATACTGGAATGCATGAACACACATACAGCGTATACACACAAAGACAGAGATACATATGCACACAAAAAATGCACACAGCCACACATGCATACCCACTGATGCACACCCCTACACACACAAAAAAAATGCATATAGAAAAACACAATTCAAGGCCAAACCCTGGCAACCATGGTTACTATTCTCCTTCCATCAGGCTGCATATTCGTCACTAGTATCCACAGAGTGCTGTGGAGTGGGTGTAGACACAGCAGAAGCCCATGGAGTTTTTATGAAATACACTTCTCTTCCGTATGTATCTCCTGTTTGCAAATCCATGGAAACACCCTTGGAAAGAAGGTGGTAGCTGAGCTCACAGCAGTGCCATGCAAATCCATCCTGCCAGGTTCAGAACCACCAATTACCTGATGCCCCACATGACAGTGTCCATAAGAATAATAAACATTTGAGGCTTTCCTCTTAAAACACCCACAGGAGAAAACACTCTGCCTTCATCTTGCCATTTGATTTTGTTTGCCATTGTCAGATGCTTTCCTGCTTGGTGAAAGCCTCATTCTAACCCTAATCAAGCACTGGTGGGTGGCCTTGTCCCAACAAAGACACTCAAACCATTCTGGAGTCAAGATGCTCATGAGAATTCCTGAATTTCCACAGAAAGCTTAGGTTACGTGATCAAACATGGTGTCTGGTCTCGGGGAAAGAGCTCTTACCTGGCATGGTGCCTGCTGTGCCAGGAAGGACAGCTGCCGGCACAGGGGAACTGAGAGGCCGTTGGCTCAGGGTGGCCGTCGAAGAATTTGGTGGCATGCCAGGAGTGAGGTCTCCAGCTGGGATCACTCTTCCTAGAAAAGAATGTAGACACTGAGAGACTTCATACACTGGAAGCCTTCCTGTCAGGACAGTAGCAGGAACCCAACAATGCAAACTAGTGAGAGCTGCTTAGCCCCAACACACAGCATGGCCTGCAGCTGCTTCCTACCCAATCTATGCATGTGCATTCTTTCAAACTTATTTTCAGGGGCAAATTGCCATAATTCAAAACAGGAAAAACAGGCTCCAGAGTATGAAGTAGCCCTTAGTCTTTTAAATTTATTCTTCCATAAAGGAATCTGATAATTGTTTGAGATTTCATAAATGTAAAAATAAATAAAACACATTCTTTTTTAGACAATATCTTATGTACTCCAGGTGCACCATGAATTTCTGATCTTCCTGCTTCTACCCTGAGTGCCCACCATGACCAGTTTTATGTGGTGCTGGGTATGGAACCCAGGGTTTTGTACATGCTGGGCAGCAAAGCATACTACCAGTTCAGCTACATCCCTAGTTCTTCAGTTTTTTATGTTTTGTTTGTTGGTTTGCTTGGAGGTGTGTGTGTGTGTGTGTGTGTGTGTGTGTGTGTGTGTGTGTGTGTGTGTGTTTTAAAGATGGCGGTCTCCTGTATCCCAATGTTGGCCTTATCTGATTATATAGCAGAGGATGATCTTGAACATCTGATCTTTCTGCCTCCACTTCCCAAGTACTAGGATTATAGGTGTACACCATGACACCTGATTTATTAAGGTGCTGCTGACTAAACCCAGACTTTCATGCATAAGCAAACACTCTGCCAAGTGAGCTATAGCATTTGGGTTTATTCTGTTATTGTTTGATATCTATTTTTTTAGTAAAACATTCTAAATAAACTTCACCCTCTGTCTCTCTCCATCTCCCTCCCTCTGCCCTTCACAATATAAACAAAAACAGATTCTCTTTTTCAGAACAACTTTGCACAGGACCCTAAGCCCCCTTACAGAACACAGTAAAAGTAAAGAAAGTCAGGAAGTCCTCTAGTTAGCTGGAGCATACACAGCTTGGACTACATGGATGTCTTTTGATTTCATCCATATAGCTATCTTATATAGTTAAGTACTTCTAGTATACATGTCTTCCTCTGACTTATAGCATATACAGTGAGGTCAATTCAGGGTCCCTGTTATGTAATCATGACACTCTACATACAAAGATGAAGTCTACTGGAGCCAGGGCTTCACAGCACGGCACGAGCCTTCCCTGGCTGCCATCTACTATCCTCACCATCATTGGGTTTCGGAGTGTTTTGGTCACACTGGCCGACATGCACCTATTCCCTATTTGGGAATCCCAAGATTCCCAAACCTAAAGCTCCACGTGAAGTCAGGTGTGCCAGTGCAACCCATACAATCTCAGCTACTTGCGAGGTTGGGGAAGAAGATCACAAGTATAAGGCAAGAATGGGTGCTAGGTCAGCCTGGATAACTTAGTGAGATCCTGCCTCAAAATAAAAATAAAAAGAGCACCGAGGATACAGCTCAGTGGTGGAGTGCTTGCCTAGTATGCATGAGACCTTAGGATGGATCCGTAGTACTCCATAAACAACAGGGAATACTGCAAGCATGAAGACCCACCCAATGTGCCTTCACCCCCAAAGTCACCTTTACTTCCCATTGCTCCAATTTAGCACAGAAATGACCTCACCAGAAACAGTTTATGAACCAGTCAAGAATGGAGAAAGAACTCCACCAAATATCATTATCTAAGTAACAGAAATTAGACATTTTCTCCCACAGGCAAAAACATTAAAGAATATTATACAATAAAGAATATTTCCTAAAATAAAACCGAAAAGCATTAGTAGACAAACCTTTTAATGACATATCATTTTAATGAGGCAAAGGACTCAAGTAACAGAACATAAAATATGCTATCTTTATGATAATTTTGCAACAACTAGAAAACACATAAAATGAACAAATTCATCCCATCACAGAAGTTAAGGAATCACAAAACAGGGTATGTACCTCAAGGAATTTCTCAAAATCTTTGTAAGAAAGCCTCTAGCCACGTGCACTTTGTTTTCAGTTGGCTTTTTCTGTGCTATAATATCCACGACTTCTTACACCTTTGTGGTTAACTGGTGAGGGAAATAAACTGGGCTGTCTGAATGTGGGGGCAGAGGGAAGGGAAAGATGGCTGAGTAAACAAAATGAGCTTCCTGCACCCAGGCACTAGAATGTCTGAGAGACTAGCTAACATGACAGAGAGTGATATCTCACAGAATTCCCGTTGGCAACAAATTTGTTTTTACAAAATGTGTAATAGATTAAAAATGGCTGTAACATCTTTGCTAGCCTCCCATCAGTTGGATTTCTGTCCCCTCCCCTTCACTGTGAACTCACTTAAGAGACCAGGTATGGTAGCTCACACCTGTAATCCCAGCACTCAGGAAGCCGATACAAAAGGATTGCTGTAAGTCTGAGCCCAGCCTGGGCTATATAATAAGTTCCCAGCATTCCTGAGTTTACTGCGTAAGACCTCATTTCAAAAAAAAAAAGTAACAGAATGGGAGGAAATGACATTCTAGGGAAATTTGAGGATGTCATAGAAACCCTTGTAGCTTTTTCCTGGCTGTCCTAGAATGTTTTCTCTGAAGCAAGCCGCCTCCATGTAAGAATCACTGGATAGAATTAGTATTTAAGAACCACAGCCTGACAATATGGAAGAGGGCTCTCCATGGCACCCATGAGGATGTGAGTGTACAAGGCAGCTTAGGAAGAGCCTCCAAGACTAGAACTGTGTAGGGATAACAGACCAGGCTCTTCGAGCCCATTCTGCAAAACCCAGAAGCTCTTTTTAAAAGGATAATACATAGGGTCTGGCAATATGGGTCAACAGGAAAGGGGCCCTTGACATGCAAGCCTGGAGATCTGAGTTTAATTTCCAGAACTCATGTAAATATGGAAGAAGAACACTGACTTCATGGGGTTGTCCACTGGCCTCCACATGTGTGCTATGGTATGAGCACATCCGCACATCAAATACATACACATGTATGTGCATGAAGAACAATAACAAATACATAAAGGACAAGACAGAAATGATCATATTGATTTCCAGATATAATCAGCAGTTAAGACATTCATTGGGAAGCCAGGCATGATGGCGCACACCTTTAATCCCAGCACTTGGGAGGCAGAGGCAGGCAGATCTCTGTGAGTTCAAGGCCAGCCTGGTCTACATAGTGAGTTCCAGGTCAGCTGGGGCTACAGGGAGACCCTGTCTCAAAAAGACAAAAAAAGATACTCACTGGGGCTCTTATAAGTAAAGTACTTGACAAACTGTAAAAAGGGTTACATTCCTACAGCATACAACCTAAGATTTCAAGAATACTGGGGATTTCAATAGATAAGATTTCCATGCTCACTGGGGCTCCATTTTTTAAAGTTAATAAATAAAGACATACACACAAAAGAGTCATATTCCTATATGCAGTAACTCAAATATCCAAGGCTGCAAGGGCAGTGAAAGTATCCTAATGCGTGTGATTTGTTTCACACCCTCTGAATTTCCTGACATACCATGAACACATTTGGGAATGAGGCCCATCAGGCGAGTTAGCATTTCAGTTGCTGAGAAACTGCTGGATTTTTATTTATAAGAAAGAGAAGTACTGGGGCTGGAGAGATAGCTCAGCGGTTAAGAATAGTGACTGTTCTTGCAGAAGACCCGGGTTCGAGTCCCAGCACCCACACGGCAGCTAACAACTGTCCGTGACAGCTTCTTCTGTCCTCCACGGGCACTGTATGACATGGATGCACTTACCTACATGCAGGCATAATACTCATACACATAAAATAAAAATAATAAATAAAATATTTTTTTAAAAAAAGAAAGAAAGTACCAAGGCTGAGCTATAGGTCACAACCCTGGGGAGATGGAGTGTTCTCTGGCACCATCTAGTGGCCCACCCACACTCAGCATCCCTTTGCCCGGGTTCTACCCATTTCCAGGTTGTAAGAGCAGGAAAATTGAAATCTACTTTTAAAAAGACTCTAGTATTTCCTCCAACACAACATACACAGTTAGTTAGGTCAACTTTAAGCCAGTGGCCTGCAGTAATATGGGCATGGGGGCATAGCCTATAGCTAAGTGGCCGGGATCTCCTCATGGATCCATCACACTCAGTTAAAGGAAACTACAAAAGAAACAGGAAAATTGGCTGTCACTCGTACCTCCAACCCTTTAAAGATAAGACTGACAGAAATTCCCTGATTGCTACAACTGGGCTTTGACTTTATTTCCTGCCGCCCCCCAGGGGAACTGCTCTGCAAAACTGGGGATGGGAAAGCCCTTACTATTGTGACTGTTGGGAAACAGTCCCAGTTACCCAGACCCGATACCCTAAAACAGGCCTAAATGTACATCCTCTAACCAGTGTTTCTTTTTAGTCTTTTGCTGTTGTTGTTGCCTCCAGTCTCCTCCTCTAGGTCGTTATCATTGTCCTGGTTAACTTGGTAATTTCTAATAACTGTGACCTATTTATGTCTTCAAACCACTTAGTTTTTGTAACTTTTTCTAAAATCTGGGGCCAACTGGGTGACAAAGGGAATATTTATGGCCTGCTGGTTTTCTGGAGCATCTGGAATTTATTTCACATAAAAGCCATAGTCCAGTGCATGCCACAGTGGAAAATACAAATAACATGAAGCAGGGCCTCCGATAGCACCAAGCTTGTACCAGGTGCTAGGCCAAACGAGCAGTAAGGATTTCACTGTTGATATTCTAAGAACTTTTCCTGAAATCTTTTGCCACAAATGTACACCAAAATGTACTTTGATATTTAAAAAATAATTTTATAGCCCTACCTACTTATTTTTTAGAAGTGTGTGTGTGTGTGTGTGTGTGTGTGTGTGTGTGTGTGTATACATGCGCACATACACTTCCATGTGAGTGTGGGCACATTTGCTACAGGACATGTGTGGCGATCAGAGGGCCAGCTTGGTATCAGCCCTCACTTTTCACCACATTTGAGACCAGGTCCTTTGTTGCTTGTCTCTGTGCATACCAAGCCAGTAGGCCTGCTAGCTTCCGGGGGTTCTGCAGCTCTCAGCTCCCATTTTGCCATAGGAGCACTAGGGTAACAGACAAGTAGTACTGCATCTGGCTTTACATAGGTTTGAGGGCCCCGAACTCAGGTCCTCATGCTTGCATGGCAAGAGTCTTCCCCACTGAATCAGCTCCCTAGCCTAGTACGTGGATATTTTTTCTTTTAAGAGGATAGGGTTCTGATCACCAGTATAAAAGCTGGTATAGATATAAAAAATTGTTTCTTTTCCTTCTCTTTTCCCCCCCCCCCCCCCCCCCTTTTTTTTTTTGGTCTGTTTTGTTGTTTTCAGACTGTCTCAATGTGGTGTAGTCTGGGCTGACCTGAAACTTGCTATGCAGGCCAGACCAGCCTCAAAATTGTGACTGTTCATCACAAGGTACAGCTTCTGTTTCATTTTGTTAATTATTAACATAACTCTTGTAATGAACTTTTTATTAATCACCAAGAAGTACAGAATCCCTTCCCTCTCCTCAAAAATCAATCAATCAATCAATCACATTTGTGTTGGGTTATTTTTATAACCTTTTAGAAGAAAGTGAAGCTGCACTATCTCCCAAAATACAGCTTGTGTCTGGTCATCCTGCCATAGTTGTTCAACAAGTGTTAAGTGCAGGCAGAAGACCAAGCTACTCAGCCTTCTGAAAGCCTGCAGAAACACAGCCCAGCACATCTCTCTCTACCTGAAAATCTGAAAATTGTGATGTAGCAGGCCAGGGGCAATTATACCGAGAGTGGAGGAAGAGTTCTTGGTGTCTTGGAGAGCCTAAGACATAAGAGGCAGAACTTTAAAAGGTCGGGGTAGAAATGTGCTAGAAATATTCTAGCGGCCTCAATGACTGCAACAGCACCAATGGGAGACCCTATGGTCTGGGAAGGAGTGTGCAATCCCCGTTCCCCCTCCCCTTGCCCCCACAAAAGGCGCAGGTGAGCACCATGCTTCCAAAAGATCCAGGGTGAGAGAGAGGAGAATTTAGCTAGTCCCTGGCGAGTACAAATACTTCTCTAATTCTTCATACAAATTCAGAAGCACCTTTACACAGAGTAGAGCCTCTATCTCACCTCAGACTTCTCCCTCTTGTAGTTAGTCTCTACTGCCTACTAGTTAAACCTCCCTGCTACATAGCTCTGACCAGCCCGCTTGAGTGTTTTTCTCTATCTCCCCACTCCTCCCAACTATCAGCTGCCCTCACCTTCCATACTCCCAGGTCCTCTGACTCTGCCTGGCTTATCATCAGGGGTGCTCCTGGTCCAGCAGTATCATTTGCTGACTTGTGCACAAAGAAATTCTCAGACCCAGCAAAGTCCTGGCCCAGAGTTAGGACCTCAGTGTTTGGTGGGTCAGGTGTCTTTGCTCTGGCCCAGGATCCCCTTTCTGGTCTGTTGTATGGTTACGGCCACTGAATTGAAACATTCTCTTTAGGAAGAAAGAGAAAAGTTCACAAGGCTGGGAAGCATGAAATTGCCAGGTTCGGTAAGCTCAGAAAGTTCTAAGATTCACCAGGCTCCTTTCAAAGTTAGAAACACAGTAAACAATTGTTAGGGAGAGGAGACTCCTTGTTCAGCTGGCTTCCAGCTGTCCAGGGAGATCCAGCAACGTAGTTTTGTGAGTTATCACCCATGCTGGGGTGGGCTTCTCAGTGATATAGCTGCCCCTCAGTCACCCATGCTCTGTAAGTAGCCCCAATAAACTCACTGGTTCACTAAGCTAAAACTAAGTAGAATGGCGTTTTTAGTCTGTTGTTAGTCTCCTATCTGAGATAAGCAGATATTTGCTTTCCTAGAAAAAGTCAATCACAAACACTCTTTTTCTCCTTGCCTCCCCTCTGTCATTCTCTTCAGGATTCGCAGCTCTGTGTCCCAGCTCAGGGAAACTGGTACGGCTGACTTATTTGTAGATTGGCATCTCACGCCTGGCTCAGCCTTTGAAGGACAGACAGCTCCATGGCTCTGCCCTCAGGTCACGCTCTTTCTTCCTCAGTTAGAGTGTCTGTGGCCCATGTATTATCAGCCCACTCAGCTGAGAATGTTCCAGATGGCAGGACCTACTAGATTTATATTAACTACTTGACTGTTATGCTGGTGTATCTCTTGCAAGTTAAATGAATGTTAAAAAGACATGTTAGAGCACTCTCAATGACAACTCTCTGTATCTACTCTATGAAAAAAAGCCAGGCCTGAGGGTACAGGTCTGAAACCCCAACACTTAGTAGGCTGAGGCAGAAGACTCTAGAATTTATACCAGCTTGGGCTACATAGCAAGTTCCAAGCAAGCTGAGGCTACCTGGAATGATCCTGTCTCAAAAAAATGTTTCTTTTTAATTTCAAAAATGAAAAACAAAACAATATAGAAAGAAAGAAAAGATGACCACTTAATGGCACCGTGGGAGATTTCTAGGACAGGACATTATTTCCCAGGCAGTGCTGCAGACAATGCCCTACTGCGGATGGGAACATCATGCCTGATAAGATCTAGTCCTATGGGACAAGAGTAAAGGAGTTCCTCTCTTTATACATAAAGAGAATTGAGGAAAGATACAGACTCCCAAATTCCCTGGGCAGCTGAATCTGATACAAGACATCAAAGGCATATCTGCAGCAGTAGCAGCAGCAGACACAGGATGAAAGCTGCAGAGCTCTCGTCTCCCATCCGCTCTGCTCCCTTATCTCTCCCCTGGCCAGAGAAATGAACCTGCTTCTACTGCCCTCTATTCTGTCCCTGTCACACACACAGACACACACACAGACACACACACACACAGACACACACACACACACAGACACACACACACACACTACCCATGTCCCATGGTCCTCTAGCATCAAGAAAACTGCTAAAAGAATGTCACAGAAAGAACTCACACCATAGCCAGCACTGGAGCACACCCAAATGAACTCTTTCTTTTCTTGATCTTTGTAGTATACCTTTCTATAAACCTATTTACATTGGAAAGTAAAGAAAAAGAAAGGCTGACTCTCCATCCTCCCCATGCCACCTTGGATCAACAGTACTCTATCTCCCAGCTGTCTAGCCCATCAGGCAGAATTTAAAAGGACTCCAGCACAACTCCCTAGCTGCATTTCCACAGAACAGGTATGTTGGCCAAGAAACTCAAGACATTCAAATGTGCAACCACGAATGTAACTATTATAAATAGCTCTTAAGATTAACAACAGAGCTGATAAGTCTTATATATAGCAACAAAGACTCAAAATGTGGTATGGTGACTCACACCTGTAATCCCAGTCCTCAGGTATTGGAGGCAAAAGAATTCTCTTAAATTTGAGGCTAGCCTAGTCTTCATAGCAAGACTCTGTCTTTATAAGTCTTAAAAAAAAGATACTCATCAGCGGGAACCAAATGTCAGAACCATAGCTAATTATGTGACAGAGGGTTCCCCAAGGCACCCATGGGAACGAGTGTGTGGTAGAGTCCTTCAAGGCTGGCAGAAAGGAGTCCCAGGAAGCTGGAGACTGCTAACAGTTTTAGAAAATGCATTTCACCTGGCTCACGTTTTTGAGACCTGTGCAAGGATAATAGCAAATGTTCAGTAAGACCATGAAGAAATGTAAAATCACACAAAAGCTCCTTTATAAAAGGCTGGAACTCACTATCTAGATCACACTGGCCTCAATCTTACACAGATCTGCCTGCCTCTGCCTCCTGAGTGCTAGGATTAATGGCGTGTGTCATTATGTCCAGCTCAGGCTATTTTTATTTTTTTTAATAAACAAAGACACATGGTACAGTAAGTTATACTAGCCATGGCTAGTGGGGACAGTACAATTTTTCTAAAATGTGTGTTTTGTTTTCAAAAATCCCCTGGAGCACCATGAAAACATTTTGGAATTGAGCAATTATCTGGCTGATTAGCACTTCTGATGTCCAGAAACAGCTGCATTTGTGCTGAGAGGAGAGAAGCACCTGCAAACTCGGCTGTCACAATCTTGGAACTGGAACTCTCTCTGGCGCCACCTATTGGCCACCCACTGTCATCTTCCCTCTGCCTCAGGTTCCACCCACTTGGACCTGGAGCACTGTCTGATGCACAGGCCCCTGTCCACTTTCATCATCCCTTTGTCTAGACCCCACCACCTTGCAGCCCACATAGAAGCAATAGGAGCAGGAGACTTAAAATCGTACCTTTAAGAAGACTCTCATATTCTCCCACACAAAATACACACTGGGGGGCTTTAAGCCACCTGGTCCATAGAAATGCAGACACCAGCAGCAGGACACAGATATGCTTTAGTGTATGCCATGGTGGGAGAGACAATGACCTGGTACTGGATCCTCTGAGAACAGGAAGATTGTATACTGTCTCCTAGGCCATGCAAAGAGCAGTGAAGATTTCCCTGATTGACATTCTAGTAACTCTTTCAAACAAATGCAGTCTTTCTGAAATCTTTCCTACAAATCTTGTACCGAAAAAATGAATTTAAACTTAATTTTAAAAAATAATTTCATATGCTAGGTAGTCTTTGGGTATTTTTATTTTTGGAAAATGTTCTGATCACTAATACAAAAACAAGTCTATATATTAAATATTCTGCTTCTTTGGGGGATTTTTGTTTGTTTTCCTTTTTTCTATCATTTTGTTTTGTTTTAAAATAGGCTTTCACTGTGTAGCCCAGGCTGGCCTCAAACTTATGATCCTCCTGCCTCAATCTCCCTGAGTGCTGTGATTACAAGAAAGTACCACCAGACCTGGCTTCCATTTCATTTCGTTGATTATTTGAATAGCTACTTCAATGAACGATTCATTATTCACAAAAAAGGGCAGAATCCTTTCCTTCTCAAAAAAATTTTTTTTATCATTAGTATACGTTTTTTAATAACCTTGTAAAAGAAAGTGAAGCTTCACCAACTCCCCCCACACAATCTGTGTCTGGTCAGCCTGCACAGTGCATTCAGCAAGCAAAAAATGCTGGCTGGAGGCCCAGCTGGTCAGCATTCTGGGTCCCTACAACAAGGGCCAAGCACAGCTCCTTGCCTGGAAACTGTGATAGGGGAAACCTGAGCGCTGTTAGCCTACACTGAGGAGAGAGGAAGTGTTCTTGATGTCTTGGGGGAGTCAGAAATAAGGGGCAGAAGTTGGAAATGCCCTGCTATAAAGGGCCAGGTGGAAACATACTGAAAATACCCTTGGGGGGGTCTCAGTGACTGCAAAAGTGCCAGTGGGTGGGCCCATGGTCTGTGGAGGGGTATGCAAAGGCCCCAAGGTATAAACCCCACAAAACACACAGCTGAGCAGGATGATTCTGGAAAGCCCAGGGTGGGAAAAGAGGGAAATTTTGTTACTTAGTTGGTCCTTGGCAATTGTGCAAAGTCTCCTAATTCTTTGCAAAGCAAAAAACACCTTCATACAGACATAAGGTAGATTCTGGCTCTCCCTTGCCTGTTCAAAAAAAAAAAAAAAGTCCCTTCTTGGAGTCTGTGCTTCTGCTCAGCATCTTCAAGTAAAATGTTGAGACTTTAGAAGGTTCTCTGAGAAAAAGGAATGAGAAACAGAGATACACACCACATACATAACATGTGGGGAAGATAACCCAGGACAGTGATGTTAATCGCCACATGCCAAAGAAATGTTGAGCCTAGACCATGAAAAAAGATGGAACTTCATTATAAAATCAAAGAAAAAAATGAAGTTTAATACGTTTACCACCCAGTCTGTTGAATACAAATAATGGCTGCTGTTTGTGGAGGTGCACACCTGTAACTGCAGCATTTGGGAAGCGGAGGCAGGAGAATTTCAAGTTCAAGGATAACTTGGACTAAAATTCAAGGCTCTGTCTGAAAGAAGAGGAGGGGACTATGGATACAGGCTCACTGAATGTGAATAGTCAAATGCTATATTAATTAAATAACACTTCACAGCCAGGCCTGGTGACACATACTTGTAATCCAAGAAGTTGCAAGATGGAGGCTGGAGGACTAGGAGTTCAAGGTCATACTTGAATACATATTGAGTTTGAGGCCAACCTGGGATACCTGAGACTTTGTCTCAAAAAGGAAAAACAAACAAAACATAATTAAATAACCTACACCGTTTTCAATGCTTTTCATCTTGGAGAACTATTAAATAATACCTCACAGGTAGGGTCACTGCATGCTTTCATAAATGCTAAGTGACTGAGAGGAAATTTCCATCTATTCCATCACACATCAGCTCACTGTGAATGGACAGCCCTTTTCTTTGAAAAAGCACCAAGCCACAGAATATCCTCTGTATCCTTTAATTTAAAGAATCCAAAGGACTGGGAGTTAGATCAGGGGTAGAGTACTTGCCTAGCATTCAGGAGGCCCTGGATTCCACGCACTGCACTGAAAACAATGATGATAATAATAGTACGTGTACAACAGTGTTACATCTGGAAAGTGAAACCAGAGATACAGTTCAAGAAAGATCTATATCCTATTTTTCATTTATGTGGGTTTTATTGTTGTTTGTCATTTCACTACAGCTATAAACAAGCTACCTTGGATATTATTTAAGGCAAGCAAATCTACCACAAGACAAGTAATACAGCCATTTTCCATAGCGGAGGCCAGCTACCTGGCGCCTTCTGTACCTTTTGCCCAGTCATGACAACAGCTGCCCCACCTGAACATGAGCAATCTCAAAGCCAGAAAGACCTGAGTTATTTATTCATTTTGGATTTGTTTTTTGGTTTGGAGTTTTGGGGGGAGGGGTTGAGATAGGGTCTCCTTGTAGTCGCAGTTGACCTGAAACTCTCTATGTAGACCAGGCTGGCCTCAATCTCAGATATCCACCTGCTTCTCCCTCCTGAGTGCTGGGATTAAAGGCATGTGTCATCACGCCCAGCTTCATTAATTTTTCAAAAGATTTTAAATTTATTTTTATTTTATGTGAGTGTTTTTCCTCAATGTATGTAAGTGCACCACTGATCAAGGAGGCCAGAGAGGGCATCAGATCCCCTGGAAGATCAGTAAGCACTCAAAACCATTGAACCTTGTCTCCAGTCCCTTGTTTTGTGAGACAGTGTCTCATTATGTAGTCTAGGCTCAATCTTCCTACTTCAGCCTTCTGAGTCCAGGGATTAGAGGCACATGTCACCAGGCCCAGAATGACCAGAGTTATGGTCAGACCTTTCATAACTACATCAACAAAAGTGCTAATGATATTCTTCATTCGCTTTAAATAGGCTTTGGACTCAAATGCCATGAACAGGCTACCCTTAAGTATAAAATCCACTTCCAAGGCACCTTATTCTAAATGGTGTTTGTGAAGGTTGGGCAACAAGTACCTTGGGTAGGAAAAAGAAGGAAATAGCTCGTCCATGAGCTAAGGGGAGGAAGAGCAAGTATCTGAGAAGGTAGGAGGGAGGCAGGAGACAAAACCATTCTCACACCATGAGCACTTTCTTTGCATAAATGAAGCAGAACCAAAGGGAACAAAATGCAAGGTGCACCTCCTTCTAGAAAACATCAGTGCTACACGATGGGGTGTGCTTGCTTCCTTTCCCAAAGGCAACCAAGGGGTGTCTGTGCTAGCAGGCTTGATGGGACAGGTGTAAGAAAAGGTGATAAGGGGCTGGAGAAAGGGCTCAGTGGTTAAGAGCACTGACTGCTCTTGCAGAAGACCTGGGTTTGAATCCCAGCATGCACATGGTAGCTAATAACCATCCATAACTCCAGTTCCAGTGGATCCAATGACCTCTTCTGACCTCTGTGGGCACTGCACTACACAGGTGCACTTACATACATGCAAGCATAACATAAAATAAAACGAAATAATTTTTAAAAAGAAAAGATGACAGTTATCCAGCCTCTATGACCTACTGGGCAGCCAGCCATCTGCTTATGGCTCTGCCAATATCACCTCTCCCTGTCTCTTCACGACAAACCTGAAAGTACATTTCTATCTGGACCAAGCAGCTAGTCTAGACCAACAGGGCATCCACCCAGTATAGCTAAACCCAAGGCCAGGGCAGGAATCTCTGGGAGCCACTTGTCTCTTACAAGTGACAACAAGTGTGAGCGCATGCTGGATGTAACCCAAACATGGGCCTCCTGCCCAGGCAATCCCAATAAGAGCAGGGGGACCCCACCACTCCCATAACACTGGTGTCTGCTAGGCTGCAGCAGCTCACCAGCCCCTTCCTCCCGGCACTCCCAAGTATCAAGAGAGGTCATCTTGAGACACTCTATCCCATAGTCTCATCAGCAGACTTCGCTTTTCAACTCAACTACATATAAGAATTCAGTCAGCACAGAGAAACCTCTTTTTCTAAACCCGAGGCCTAGAAGTTGGGTCAGCCCCATGACAAGTACCCTTTAAAAAACTTAGGTTGGGGGGTATGACTCCATGGTACTGTGCTTGTCTATCATACACAACACTCCATAAACAAACACATTAACTTAATTGTTAAAGCTATGGTTCACATCAATTCCCCAGACCTCAAAATTAACATAATCTCAGATTTGAGGCCAGTTAAAAAATTCACAGTTCCTCTCATCTGAGTGTTGAGGTGTACAGCTATAATCCCAGCTGAGGGAAGAGCACGTCAAGTTTGAGGGCAGTCTATGCTAGTTAGTGAGACTGTCTCAAAAAACAAACAGAAAAAAATTTCCCGGTTCCTCTAGAAATCTCAAGTAAATAAAAAGTTTCTATTTCCTCGTTTTAATCGATTTCTTTTTATGTGTATAAATGTTTTTCCAGCATGTATGCAAATACACCAAGTGCATGCAGTGCTAATGGAGGCCAGAAGAGAGCACTGAGTCCTCTGGAACTGGACGACTGTTACCGACCTGAATGCTGGAGACCAAACCCGGGTCTTCAGAGAAAGCAGCCACTGCTCTTAACCACCGAGCCATCATCTCTCCAGCTCCCTCAAAATAACAGTTTCTCTTAATGCATCTTGTAGTATATTAAAAGTCATCAATGGGGCTGGGATGTGACTCAATGGTAAAGAAAACTGTTGACTAGCATCAAGTAAGGCCCTCTGTTCAATCCCCAGCCAAAAGAAACAAAATGCAAGCAGGGGCAAAGTACAGAAATTTGCCTCTCTGTGTGAATAAATTTTATAATACTATATTATTTTGTATAACTAAAAAATAATAGAAAAAAACTATTAAAAACTGAAAGCCATCACTGTTTTCAAAGTAATTTTTTTTGCTCATTAGAAATCTTTAACCTGTAACCCTGCCAAATTAAATTTTATAAGCATCATCTGCATGCCTTTGTTATAGTATGTATACAGGCTTCATAAACACCTTGCTCCTTATTACAATGAATAAAGAATGAAAAACAAAAATAGTAACTTTTGGCCATTCTCTACCTCATCCTAGAAAATGAAATGTCTCACACAGAGATCCATCCAATTAAATTACTTAAGCTACACATTAAGGCCAAATCCAAAACAAAACAACTCTGACTTTAATACAGAAAATACAGGAAAGCAGCCCAAACAAATCACAGCATAAACTTTGGCATCTCTCTCCTCTACTTCAACGAGAAAATAAGCACAGCAGCAAATAGCCACATGCCCCCAAATTCTCATAGAATAGAAATAAGGCCCCCAACCATGAACAGACAATGTCATGCCATCCTCCAAAGCCTGGGTTTCACCTGACACTGGTAGCACTCTCCCAAGAGTCTCCATTCTAGGGAAATTTTGCCCAAGGAAGGGCTCTCTGGAGAAGAGAGGAAAAGAAAGGAGAGAAAAAAGAGGAAGGGGATAAAAGGTACAACCTGCGGCTGCCTCAGTCAACACATCACTCCTACCACACCACTGCAAATAGCTGTGCACAGGAACGTCTGTGCTAATATTCATCACTGGGGCCACAAAGTCACCAGCTCAAGGCCAGCTCCATGGTGCCAGGGCAGAGGGGAGCACTAGACAGTACCAGTCTAAAGCAGAAGCCAATGTAACTCCACCACATCTGAAAAGAGATGCGTGTTGCACAAAACTTGCTCCCAGCAAGCAAGACCACTGTCCCTGCATCTGAAGGCTGCTTTCTGCAAATGTGTAATCAGAGGGCACAGGCGGCCTAACCTTGCAGCTTCCGGCAAAAGACAAACCTCCCTCTGCTTTGGTGCTAATCTGCTCCTGAATGCAAGCTTAGAGGATATAATTAGATTCACAAAATGGTTTATAGCTGCTAGCAAAGAGACAAGAAGTAGTAGAATCAACACTATCATGATGTGGCCCCAACAAAACAGCTCCAGAAACCACACAGAGTGGGATTAAGAATGAGGTAGTAGGTATACTTCATTGTAAAGATATCCAAGGCCTCGCATGTTAAGCAAATACTCAATCTACTAACTGGACTATATTCCAAGCCCTCTCCGTTTAAGATTTTTGTTTTTGTTTTTGTTATTTAATTTTGAGACAGAATCTGGTTATGTTATCCAAGCTGACTTTAAACTCACTCTGTAACCCAGGCTGAACTCTACTCTAGATCCTCTGGTCTCTGCCTACCTCAGCTTCTTCTCCAAGCAAATTTGTTTCAGTCAATGACTGGCCAAATAATGAAGTCACCCAACAAAACAGCCTATGACCTGTGAAAATCCCAGAGCCCAGACCCATGTCAGTCCTGCCCATCAGATCTCCAGAAGGCAGAACTGCACACTGAGGACAACACAGAGTTGACAACTATACAGAGACAGAGACAAATACAAACTAAAAGACTATATATCCTTGCAAAGGGATACTGCCTTGGCCAAGCAGAGATAAAGCAACACACCCCTTAGAGGACAAAGAGCATGGTAGGCATGCTCTGTCATGGCTGCAACATTGATCTGGCTCCTGTAAAGTCTCCACCACCCCATGGCCCACAGGCCCACATGCAACCTAGACATCATGAAGGAGAACGTGTGTTCTCGCTGGAGAACTTCAGCCCTGAGAGAGAAGCACCACGTGCTCTCTACTGTCTATGAAAGAATTTTAGCGGGGGAGAGCTACATCACTGTGTCTCTTCAAGCATCACTGTCCCAGGACCTCCTCTCAGTGAGGACTAGATTGCCAGGGCCTCATCAAATAAGATGCCACTGCTTTGTGAAACTGGCCTACCAAAATCTTATCCTGGGGTTGTTAGTCCCCAGTCACTAAACATACTAAAAGGAGTACAGGAAATAAAAGCAGAGAACAGTTACCATTAGGGGAGAGGAATCTAGGCAGGGACTACTATTCGAATGCCAACAGGTACTTTGTACAGGGGTATGCACCCCCTCACCACTAATTCTTAGTCACCATAGGTAGGCTGGTACAGGGAGTCCATTGCTTGGTCATGTCCCTAAGTAGGGCAATATATGATATTTTTTGTTTGTAGCTCAGGCTGTGAATCACTTACAGAGTGACTCTTTATATACTAGGCTTCTTCTTTCAGTGCTGGAACTCAAACCAGGGCCCCAGGCAGGCATGCTGAGTACATGTTTACCACGGAGCCACACCCCAGGTGCAGAAGCTTTTTTTGTGTGTGTGAGAAGGCACGTTCCATCTTGGAGCTCAACATAAAGCACTAGTAAATGCTAACTAATCCACAGGAACAGAAAGCAGATTAAGTGGTTGCTGTGGGGCACAGAGAAAGAGGAATACAAAGCATGGGTTCTCCACTGTGGCCTCCATTTGTCCTCAGGACAAAAGTTTAACTCGTCTACCTAAAAGTCTTTTAAATGCCTCCTCAGCTACACACCTGCCAGCAGGTGCTCGATGACCTCCTCTCTCTGCTTCCCAGGAAGCACCAACACCTTTTAAATAGCCTTCAGCCTGTCTATTGATATCCTTAGATACATAATTCTAGCTTAAAAACAAATTATAAATACATTTTCCTCTTTCCTAGTCTATATTCAACACAAACAAAAGTGCATTCAAGTCCCTGACCTAGTGATGCTTTCTATCTGTAGAGCCCATCACCATAAGAGCACATGAATGACATCTCCCAGTACCAAGGTTATTTTTTAAATAGACAGCTTACATGCTGGGTTTTACTTTTCATGCTGTATAAAGATTATAAGATTTCCCCTTGAACTGTACACTATAATTTCAATAGTATTTCATTAAAAAAATCAACACAACCTTATAAAAGATTAATTCGCTTTCTAATTACCTTCATTATTCTAAATTGAACAATGTGAGAAATGACTGAATTGAAATTTTTTTTCTACTTTCCACTTCTATGAATATGAGTGTGAACGGGGTGCATTATCCTTTCAAATCCCACTGCTGTGGTCTAACATTTAATCAGGTTTTAGATGATGCTTATAATCCACTGTTTGCTTTTGAAAGACTTGGCCCATTTTCACACAAAAGGAGGCATATGTTAAGACTGCATGTTGACTGTTTAACAGAAAAGATTTTGAGAATAAATGCAAGAAACTTTTACAAACTGGAATGGATTTGGTCCCATGAGGTTCCTAAATCTTAGATCTTACTGTGGTATGACCTCCTAAGTTTTGTCCATAGTAATAAATAATGTTGTCTTAATAATTCCAAGTTTGGGGAAAAAAAGAAAGTAAACGACTCATAAACAGTAGTCTTGTTGCTCTTTCTTACCAGGCTCTCACCCATACTGTCACAATATCTTAGCTCTACTTTCTTTGGACCCTGAAGTAAGTTGGTAAATATATCATTGGTACTTTAGATTTAATACTTGGAAAAAAAAAAAAAAAGGTTTGTGCAACCATATCTGGAATTCCAGTTTACCACTAAAAACCTGCAGAGTGAAGATTATCTTCTTTTGATTCCTATGCGTGAGGAACTCTACACAAGGTCTTTATGTCTTCGCAGATTTGTGCACACAAAATAGGTTACTGGATTATAAAACTTTCTCCTGGTGGGAAATGTGGCTCTGTAGCAGTGACATAGTCAAGAAGGATTGAATATATTCAAATGTGGGTCTTTCATCAGGGTCCTTCTTCCAACGAAGATCCATCAATTCATGGAGGGATTTTGGACAGCCCCGAGGACAGGGCATCCTGTATCATCGTTCTACTGTTCTACATGCTCCAGCACTTCATGGTTCACCACATCTGGATAGGCACTCTCCCTTTTGTTATCAGTTCTGTCTGTAGAATTCCAAATGACCACACAGCTGACTTTACTGTAAACCGACCATACAGTGCGGCCTCAGGAGCTGCCCACTGGATTGGAAATTTGGCACCTTGTCTTGCTGTGTATTCATTGTCTTCAATTAATCTTGCTAAGCCGAAATCTGCCATTTTGCATACAAGATTTTCTCCAACAAGAATGTCAGCAGCCCAGAGATCTCAGTGAATATAGTTCATTCTTTCAATATATGCAATACCAAAAGAAATATGAGAAGAGAAAATTCGAGAGTTTTACAGGTAGTGGAATGGGATGGAATGTCTAATGTTGATGTGTAACGAACAATATGGCTTCGCTGGCACTCAGAGCGCCTCATTACCTGTTTTTCTAGATTTTAAGAGTTATAAAGCATGACTGCAAACTAATTTTTCTTAACATATACACTACATGAGAGTGTTACATCCTCAAAATAGTGAAGATAAGGCTTCACACCAATTCTAGTGACCCGATTTAAATGCAAAACATTTTTAGAACTCCAATTTTCAAATCTCTGTTTGAAACTTCACTTACATTTCAGATATATCTAACGGTTGTCATTTTTCTCTTTTAGAATATAGTTGACTTGGGGAGGAAGACTTACTCTGAGTTACAATAATTTAAAGAGGGACTTTTTTGTCCATTTAAAATACAGAAATACAACATTCAAAATGAGAATAGTTTTTCTAAGATATGAAATATGAATTTCAATAGCAGCATTACTAGTTTAAGAGTTTAGCAGAGAAAAAATGGAATCTGCTAAATGAAGGAAAAGTCTAATATTTGTGTTTTAAATGCTGTATTGTATAGTCACACTTTCAGGCATTATATCAACTTCTCATATTTTCAGTATATTTTTCACTACCATCACTTTAATCATTAACTTTAAAAATAAAATTAAACCCTTTAAAAATGTGACAAATGAACTTCATGAAATTTGGCAAAAGTTCTTGTACTAAAAGTTGTGTTTATTTCTTCTTCTTTTTTCGAAACCTGTTTAGTACTGAATCCTTTAGCAGGAGGCTCTTCCTAATATGAATGCCGTCATTATTTGCCCTTATGTCTACAATCTGGGACTTGAGGTTTTTAAAGGCCTTTATGTGGACTATGGTATTGTAGCTTTTCTAAGCATTTTTTAAAAAGTAATAAAATTATGTGTATGTATTAATGCTGATCAGAAAAGTAAGGCAAGAAAAGTTGATGGCATTCATTAGATTTTAGCTGAATGGAGCAGTTCCTTATAACAGCTGTATAGGAAGGATAAAACACTAACTTAATGTGTATTCAGCTTAAATTGTTATTAAATTTATTTTTAAATTGTCAAGAAAAATAAATAGTTTTATACATTTGAAGAGTCTTCCCCCACCAAAAAAAAAACAAATTATAACACATATAGTGATGACCACCTTCCCTCATAATTACAGAAATGAAGTAAATAAGAAACTGTTCTCCCCTACCACACTTAGAGAGGAAAAAAAACCACACTGAAAACACCTTACACTAGATTTGACATCAAAAGCAGGATGGCTGTGAAACTGTTTGCATGTTCATTACGCACATACCTTCTGACTCAAAATTTTTTTTTGCGAAGAATTCAGATACCCAGAGAAGTCCCAGGGATCAAAGCTTGTGTCTTGGACATTCAAAAGATAACAGTAAAAGTCAAAGAGTAAGGGTTCTGGCACTATTCTGAACAAGTAAGTGAGAGATACAGGAGGCAAAACAAGAGAGAACTCCTTTTGCCAGTGACAATCCACAGTGGCAATGTGTGACACCTATTCTTACCTCTTTAATTAGTTTCCTCTCAAAACTACATCTAACTGATTCTCATAATAACAAAGGACTTCTTTCCAAAAGGCAATCAAGGAATTGTGGTACTATGATAGCACCTCTTACACCCCACGTTCCTTCCTCAAATGGATCAGAAACTGTGATTCTGAGATTGTATCTTCTGAGTTACAAAGACTTATTAAAAGTACTTAGATGTTAAGCTGGGCATGGTGGCACATGACTTTAATCCCAGAACTGGGATGCCGGTGGATCTCCGAGATCGAGGCCAGCCTGGTCTACATATCAAGTTCCAGGCCAGCTGGGGCTACGAGGAGACCCGGTGTCAAAATGAAACCCCCCTCCCCCAAAAAAGTGTTTAGATGTTTAGGACTACAGGTGTAGTTCACCAGTACAGCATTCACTTAGCATTTGTAAGGACCTGGGCTTGAGTCCCAGCACCGCCAAAAACAAAAACAAAAAGGTATTCAATAGCTTATCCCACTTAGAAATGAGGTGTGATAAATAAATGTACAAGGAATACTTTTTCCTCATTTGTTTTGTGTGGGTATGTGTGTGCATATGTGTGCTCATGTGTGTATGTGTATGTGTAGACCAAAAGCTGACTTCAGGTATCTTTGTCAATCACTCTCCACCTTATATATTGAGGCAGGGTCTCTCTCTCTCTAGTTGAACCCAAAGCTCACTAACTTGGCTAGTGTAGCTTGCCAGCTTGCCTCAGGGATTCCTTGTCTCTGCCTTCCAGGTGCTGGGACTACAGGCAGGCTACCATGCGAGACACCTGCCCTGCATTCATACAGAGCCTGAGGATCCGAATTCTGGTCCTCACACTTGTGGGCACATCCAGGCTTTACTCACTAAACCATCTCCCCAGATCCTCTTTCCTCATGTCTAAACCTCCATCTTGGATACTGTTTGTAGCAAGAAAGAAAAAAAGAAAAAAGAGAGAGGGAGGAAGGAAAAGTTCCGAGGGATGTCTTTTTAACTCTCTGCTAAAAACTGCAAAAACTGTTTGACTCAACGTTTTTGTTTTTTCTTGTTGTTGTTATTTATTTATTTATTTGTTTATTTATTTATCTATCTATCTATCTATCTATTGGTTTTTGATAGGGTCTCCCTGTAGTTCTAGCATGCCTGGAACTCTACGTACAGCAGGGTAGCCTCAATCTTACAGAGATATGCCTGTCTCTGCCTCAACATTTTAATTAAACTTTATAGCCAACTTCTTAAAAATTATTTATTATTTTTATTTTATGTGTATGAGTGTTATGCCTGCATTTAAGTCAGTGCACCCGTGTTGTGCAGTGCCCTTGGAGGACAGAAGAAGCTGTCGGATCCTCTGAAACTGGAGTTACGGACAGTTGTTAGCTGCCATGTGGGTGCTGGGATTCGACCCCGGGTCTTCTGCAAGGACAGTCAGTGTTCTTAACCACTGAGCTATCTCTCCAGCCCCTACAGCGAACTTTTTAAAGAATGCATTCATTATATCAAAAAAGACATGTAGCTCAGAGTGACTTAGCTATAATATTAGCACTTAAGGAGTGGAGGCAAGAGGATCAAGAGTTCAAAGTCACTACATAAACTCACTACATAGTGAATTTAAGATCAGTCTGAGCTACGTGAGATTCTGTCTCAAAACAAAGAAAACAAACAAAAGAGATGTAGTCACTTTACGTTAGCCAAGCACAAAAACCAATGTACAAATTTCTTTTTCTCTGAAAACAATATAACACAAATGTTCTCATTGTAGCTGGAAAAACTATTTTTATCCTATACATAAAGGCACTGTGTCTATAAATTCATTTTCTTAGACTCTTCCAAGCTCTTACCCTCAATCTAATTCATAGGAACAGGCAGCTTACTCCCCTCAGCCCTCAGCACAGCATGCTTGGTGGCTGGTTGTGGGAATGACTTTTCTTAGCTTGCTTATAACGTAAACAAGCTCACTGAGCCATGTGCTCCTCTTGTGACTGGCTTGGACCTAGAACCTTAATCCCTCTGACCCTTCCTTGCCTCCACCCAAGATACTATAGGAATGTGTATATGCATGTTTTTTACAAATCAAAGCAACAAACCCCAGCAAACACAGCGCTTATCTCACTGAAAACAATGAGAGAAATTTGTTAACACCTATTTTTGATGTGTTGGTCTAGGTCTAGGGATAAGAAAGGGCAAGATTCTCTAATAAGGCTCTGACTTTTACTTCTCCATTTCATACCAAGAGATTCTATTTTTAATGAAGAATGAGCAAAGCCCTTGCTTAAGAGAACAGTTCTGAGAGAAACCTAAAGGAACAAGTTCTCAGTAGTTCAGGTCCACTCATGGCCTTAAAGACAGATTCCTAAGAGTCAGGCTGACTTTTTTAAACAATGCTGCAATATGGCTTAGAAATGCCATAGCTGGGGGCTAGAGAGATGGCTCAGCACTTAAGAACACCGGTTGTTCTTGCAGAAGACCTGGGTTTGAATCCCAGCACCCACATAGCAGCCAACAACTGTCCGTAACTCCAGTCCCAGGGGATCTGGCCGCCTCTTCTGACATGGGCATTGCATGACACAGGTGCACTTACCTACATGCAGGTTAATACACACAAACACATAAAACTTAATAAATCAAGTTTTAAAAATTATTAAAAAAAGAAATGCCATAGCTGGTGTTTGTATCTGTGATGCAATCATTCTGTCTTTCATGCACAAAAAATAAAAGCAGCAGCCCACCACCTTGTATGAACAATAGGTAAGAATATATCCCCTCAGTGAGAGCAATAGCAGAGTTTTCTCTCTGCTGATAGAACGCTCTAGATATTGCCAAAGAAAGGAGTGTTCAAATTCACTTGATTAAAAAGTGTTTTAAAAAAGTAGTATAAAATAAGGAATCCTTTAAATGGTTTGATGCTGGGTTCAACTTTGGCCAAGATCTAGATAGAGTTAGCCCTGTGTCTAAGGGTTGTATATCCACAAACAATCTCAGTTTAAAAATATTTTAGCAAAAAAATTACATCTTTACTAAACATGTATCAACTTTTTTTGTCATCCATCCCTAAGCAATCCAATATAGTAACTTAAAATTTGAATCCAAAATGTCCCTCACAGGCTCATGTTTTGAAGGCTCTTCCCCCCAGCTTTTAGTGCTATTGTGAAGGCTGTGGAGCTTCTTGGATGTGGGGCCTGACTACGTGAAGGTCACTAAAGAGGAGTCTTTGACAGTTTTAACCCAGCCTGTGGTTCTGCTTCACCGCTTCTGCTCCTTGGTCAGAAAAAAATGTGAGGGAGGAGTCTTTGCCACATACTCCTACTGCCATGAATTCCATGATGCCTTCTCCACAATCATGGACAGAAATCTTTTGAACCCATGAACAAGGAATAAGTGTTGATGTCTTTAAGTTGCCTCTGTCAGGAATTTCTGTCATAATGATGTAAGAGTAACTACTGAAATAGAATTCACATTGCATTGGGTTATGAGAAGATGTGCATGGGTTACATGTAAATACTACAGTATTTTGTAGAAAGGACTTGAGCATGTGCAGGTTCAGGTATCTGACAGGGATCCTGGAATCATCCCGACAGAGTGTGAAGGTCATGTAAGTGCATATAGATAATGAGATTTCTGCAATGCTACAGACAAGCCACCCAGACTCAGCATTTTAACATTCTACCCCCTCATGTTTGTGTTAGTGAACACAGAAGAGGCACACAGCTCACCTTTTGACTACCAGCTTCAGGATCTTGTGGGACCCCTTCACCAGGCAAATTGCTTCTTGTCTGAACCCTGACAGACCTACGTCATTGATGCATACGATCTCATCTCCAGCAAGTAACTTGTCAACCGCTGCAGCTTTGCTTCCTTCTTCAATCTGTAACAGAGACGTGCGCACTATAAGCCATAAGAACAAAAGCAAGTCCCTCGAATGTGAGGGGGAATACAGTAAACCCACAGCTCATCCAGGACAAGGCTTCAGGAAGAACCAGAAGTGGAAAGTCCAGGAAGCTTGGAGTGAACAGGTCCTGAGACTCACCCCATTGGCCCTGCAGGACCAGGGTCCCACTAACATGCCCTTACACAGCATTCCTCATCCTGATCAGTGCCCCCAGGACATAAGCTCACTTAGAAAGGTATGGAAAGCCTCAGAAACCAGTATGTTCTACTTTGTCTTTTGTTGCTGTGATAAAGAAAAAAAAAACTGACCAAATCCAACTCAGGGAAGAAAGGGTTTATTTCAGCTTACATCTTTGAGGGAAGACAAAGCAAAAACTCAAAGGAGGAACCTGGAGGCAGGAATCAAAGTAGAAACCATGGAGTAACCATGGCTTACAAGCTTCCCCCCCTCCTTGACTTGTTTTACAAAGCAACTGCAACATGTTGCTTCCCACTAGCTGTCCATTAAGATTTTGAATTCTCCATATGTTTGCTAATACCTAAATCTTTACCATAGTTCAAACCAGATTATGCCATGCTATGTATTTTAAGATATTCAGTAGTCAGTGTTATGCATACCCTGCTCTAAATATGTCTTAAAAGTCTCTAACAAGTTTGACTGTGGTGGTGTGGGCTCAGTTGTAGAGCACTTGTCTTACATAGATGAGGTCCTAGGTTCAAACAAAGCCAACAGATAAAAGACCACTCCTAGAAAAAACAGGAAGCAATTCATCCAACAACATCTCATTTCAAAATCTAGATAAGTTTATCCCAACATCATACCAGACAGACTTAGTTAACCATGTATACCAGACAGACTCAACCATGTATAGCCAAAATACAAGTGATACCTAATACAGACTTGGTTTTGACAAGTCTCCTGTGAAAGACACAGGAGCTGCCCAAGTAGAAGGATGATGGGCAATTGGCTGTCTGAGGGTAGGACCCAAGGGAAGGTAGCCTATACGTGGACTGAAATGATTATCAGCTGATAAATGCATTATCAGAAGCAAGAAGTTTTTAAACCCTGGAGATGGGGTTGTGAGCACCAAAGGAAGTTAGATAGAACATAGACCATGGGAGGATGAACTAGGAGGAAGAATAGGCACCCAGAACAGATCCTGGACTGCTGAACATGATGGCAGAGGAGATAACCCAAAACCCAGGAATAAGAGTGAGAATCATGCAGAGTGGATATAAAGAAAAATCCCAACACTGGAGCTGGGGTCACTCCCTGAAGCCAGATGGCAGAATCTCACTATAAGACCCTTCAATCTGGTAAGCGTCTGGGCCTCTAGTTGGTGGATTGATAAAAAGAAACTAATTTTGGTCTTGCCATTGAATTCTAGATGCAAACAACCCAAATTTCCATTAATAGGTGAACATACAAGAAAAATGCAAACATACACACACCTGTAAAAACAAGGGGGTTGGAATGTAGCTCAGTGGTAAAGCACCGGCCTGGCTCCAAGATTCCATTTCCACTACCCTCACACTCTAAAATAGGATACTGTCATATACTACAACATGGACATTTTTTTTTGTCTTTTTGAGACAGGGTCTCCCTGTAGCCCCAGCTGTCCTGGAACTCACTATGTAGACCAGGCTGGCCTTGAACTCACAGAGATCCGCCTGCTTCTGCCTCCCAAGTGCTGGGACTACAGGCGTGCGCCACCACGTCCGGTTATCCGGTTAACATGGAGATTTTTAACATTATACTACAAAGCATAAGCAAGACACAAAAGGACAAACACTGTGTAACTCCATTTATATGATGTACCAAAGTAGTCAAAACCATAGAGAGACAAAAAGTAGAATAGCGGTTCCCAGGGGCTGGGAAGAGGAGGGAGGGATGGAGAGTTGGTGTGTCACGGGACCAGAGCTTCAATCTGTGAGGATGGAAGGTCCTCAAAATGGACACTAGTAATCATAGTACAACAGCATGAAATGTACTTAATGCCACTGAATATACACTTTAACATGGTTAAGATAATCATTTTTGTTTTGTTATTTTTTTATCTTTTCGAGACAGGGTATCTCCCTGTACCCCCAGCTGACCCGAAACTCACCAAGTAGACCAGGCTGGCATTGAACTCACAGAGATCCGCCTGCCTCTGCCTCTCACGTGCTGGCATTAGAGGTGTGTGGCACCACACCCGGGTAAGACAATCAATTTTATATTGTGCATATTTTAACACAAGAAAAAGTTGTTTAATCTTCAACATCTAAAAGGAAACTATTCTAATCCTGTATAAAAATCATATGGACTAAACTTTAAAATTGTAACCTTCACCCTAATACCACTGAATTCAAGAACATTGAGAAAATCTTTATTATTATTTTTTTTTATTTTATGTGTATGAGTATATTGCCTGCATGTGTGTAAGTGCACCCCTGTCATGCAATGCCTGCAAAGTTAGAAGAGGGTCTTGGATTTCCCTGGAACTGAAGCTACGGATGGTCGTTAGCCACCATGTGGGTGCTGGGAATCAAACCTGGGTCCTCTGCAAGAGCAGCCAGTGCTCTTAACCGCTGAGACATCTCTCCACTCCACATTGAGAAAATCTTTAGACAAAGCCACTGTGACAGACCTGTGATCCTAGTCATTAAACCCATGACTTTGTGTATGCAAGTCAAACACTCTAGTATAGACCTATATCCCTATATCAGTTTTTTTGAGACCGCGTTTCACAATGCATTCCACACCGGCCTTGAACTCCTGAGAGCTGAGATTACAAGTGTGTGCCACCACATGTGGCTTGAGAGGCTTTTTGGAGCAGCACTTCCTCAGAGTGACACATTACTTGTGTCTGAGTAAGCCATGATGAGTGGGTTTTCGTGGGTGTGTTTTTCTATCTCATTCCCACAAATGCTTGTATAACAAGTCCTGAGGCATTCTGACAGAGTGCTCCCATCTGAATCCTCCACCTTCTCTTGTAAAGATGAGGACACCTGCTACTTTCTGTCTGCAAAGATCCCTTAAGGTCTTCAACTACAAGCACAATACCCATTAACCTCCCTCAACCACACCCCTTCTTCATATCCAAACAAAAACATGGTTGTGTTTAGGAGATAAAGTAGTATTTTTTTTCTGTGTTTGCTTCCTGGTCAAGAAAAAAAAATCTCCCCAGGAAATTTTTTTAAACAACTAAAACTTACAGTTTTTATACTAGGATTATGAGGCAATTTTTGAATTGATGTCTGCATTACCATGGTATAGAAAATAGCAATCTGGGGGCTGCAGAGATGGCTCAGCGGTTAAGAGCACTGACTGCTCTTGCAGAGGACCTGGGTTCGATTGCCAGCATCCACATGGCAGCTATGAACCATCCTTAACTCCAGTTCCAAGGGAATCCAAAGCCCTCTTCTGACCTCCATGGCATTGCACAACATGGGTGCACTCACATACATGCAGGCAATACACTCTTACACATAAAATGAAAATAATAAAATATTTTTTTAAAAAAAGAAAATAGCAATCTGGACGGTCTGGACAGTGCTGGAGGACAGTGCTCTAATGTGGCTGCCAGTGGAGAGGACCGGGCACCCCAATGAGTAACACTATGGAGGGCTGACTGGCCTCAATAAAGCAGAAGCTGCTGCCAAGCAAACATACTGGGGCACAGGTAAAAAGATTTAGAGGCACTTTTATGACATCCCACCATATCCAATGAAGCCCAGTCATCCCTCCTACCACAATATCAGTAAGGATCACAGGTATGCACACCTCCCTGAAGATCAGCTATCCTCCTTTGAGAGTCTGAAGGACACTAGTGCCACAGCACTGACCTTCTTGAATGAAGAACTGTCCATCGAATCAAGTAGGAGAATGGGGTCCTGATCTCAGCCCATTGAAATAGTCTTTGGGGTATCATCAAGCATCTGAAGGGTCTCTTTGGTCTTTCTGAACAGGCCATCATGAAGCCAAGTCTGCCAACTAGTATTCCCACTCTCTGTGAAGTGGACAAGAACGTGAGGCTCATCAAGCCCATGCAATTCGTAGAGGAAAAGGGAGCATGTGCAAAGCCATGGAAGCTGTGGTTACTCAGGGCAAGGGCAAGGTGAAGGTGAGTAGGCATGCTGCTACCCTAAGGAAGAAAAAGGGTTGCAAATTTCCATTATACACTCAACTCATCTCATATCCCAAGTTCAGCATCATTAATCAGGCTTGCACCAGAAAAGAAACCTAAACCTGGCACTGATTTTCACAGAATAATAACTGTGGCTGACAGCATCCCATCCCTAGAGTACATCAAGTTTTACAGAACTGCAAAAAGAGCCAGGCATGGGCGGCATACATCTGTGATCTCAGCACTCAGGAGGTTAACTCAGGAAAGCTGTGAGTTTATGGCCAGCCTGAGCTACAGAGTGAGACCATGTCTCAAACAAATACATAAAACACAAAATTTCCATACAAAGCTTATTATGCTGTAATCCTGTGTTTGCAAGGTAAGGTCAGCATGTGCAACGTAACTACTGGTGTCAGTATTGAAGACCCTTACAGTCAAGGATGAAAACTCAGTAAGGCAGAAGAATGTGGCCTGCGAGGACCAGGTGCGCATGGATGCATCAGTCCGGTGGAATGGGAGTGTGAAGAGCCATGCCCACCTCAGCTGTGGGGTGGAGATGAAAAGGCTCTCCAAACAGAAAATGCTGTTTGAGGCAACTTGAAAGGAAGAAAGTAGGATTAGGGAGGACATTCCATGGAGGTCATGACATGAGGAAACGGGCAGGCAGGAAACAGGCATGCCAGGGGGATGAGTCAAGGGGCCGTTGTGTAAAGCATACACAGGACTGTGTGAAGAGAACAGAGGAAAGCGAGATTGGAAACTTGACCTTGAGTCAGAATGTGGGCAGCAATTCTGCAGGGAGTTGGAGGTGGTTGAGGGAGGGCAAACAAATGAAGCATGAACTTCAAATGAAAACTTCTGCTTCAGGACGGCTAGTCTCGCAGCTGCACTCAAAACAAATTTCTTCAGCAATAACAATACCAGGGCAAGAGCCAGGCATGGTGCTGCACATCTAGAATCCCAGCACTGGGGAGGCTGAGGAAAGAGGGTCCCAAATTTGAGGCCAGCCTGGGCTATATAGTGAGACTTTGTGGCAAAAAGAGCTGCTGTCACCCTGAGGCATACCCATCCCTAAAGCCTGTGCAGTGCTCCAGACAAAAGGTAAGAGCTCTGAACGGATGCAGGGTAGAGGCCTAGGGTAAACAGGAGTCTCAGGTGGTACAGGGAAGGAGCCTTGTCATCCATGTTCATGTGAAAGTCTGACCTTCAGGGAAATGGAACATCCCAATGACCACTCATCAAAATGAAAGAAGGAACAACTACTTTGCTGTTTTATGAGCCCGAGATGATGCTGAAAAGCATGAGTCACACCTGCAGTTTATCAGCTGTAATCATCTTCTGAACACTTCACCTTCCAGAAAATAACCTAAGTGCAGAGCCACACCGTACCTTTTGTTAGGAGAGAATATTGACATCTCCAGCTCTGTCTGCTTAGGTCCCTTACTTATTCTGCATGGACTGAGTTCGTTTAAAAAGGAACCCTAACTCGGGTTGGGGGTAGAGGATTAAGCAGATTGAGAAATGCCCTCCTTCACTCCTCCTCTAGGACTTCAGGGGAAAACTATGTAGAGGTCTAGCAATCCTTTCATCCCTTCCTGAAATGAGGGCCAGGCTACCATTGGCCCCAAGACACAGAAAGGCAGATATGGCATGGACAAAGTGGCAGATCATGGGGCTGGAAAAATGGCTCAGTGGTTGGGAGCATTAGCTCCTCTTGAAGAGGACCCGGGTTCATTTCCTAGCACCTACATCACAGCTAACAACCACCTATAACTCCAGTTCCAAGGGATCTGACACTCTCTTCTCATATCTGCAGGTGTTGCATGACATGGATGGACCTACCTACATGCATGGAAAACACTCATACATATAAACATAAATATAAGTAAATAAATAAATGCAAAGTGACAGATCAAATGAAACAGACAGAGACAGGTAAGTGAAACGCTTACAATGGAGATAATGGCTCGGTGATGAGTTCAAGCGCAGGGCCAAGGGGCATGTAGCCACCAATACATATGAAGGGAAGGTGTCCTTGAGGCCTCAGCTTCCCAAGGCCAGCACAAGATCCAGGAACTGCACAGTCATTAATGAACAAAAACCACTTGATCACTCTTCTGACTATGAGAACCACGTATGGGCTGGAAATCTTTGCCAGGAAGATGGCAATATCAGCACCAAGCCCAGCTGGCCAGGAAGGCAGGAAGACATGAGCATTCTGTGGCAAGTACTCACAACTATTGTGGTGATGGAAATAGAGCCCAGCAGTGTGTGCCTCCTCTCCAGATGGGGTGATGGTCTGAAGACTCAAGTACCTAGGAAATCCCTGACAGTCAATCAGACAAGGTGGTACTCCAGACAATGTCAGTACAATCTAAGACACAGTTCATGAAGAGCAAAGTCCAGAAGGCATTTTTTGAACACCATTGCACGCTGGAGAAAGTTACAGTCCTGCAGGGACAAAAGATTTGGAGGAAAAAAAAATGATTCCCACACTGCCAGTTACCAAGGCACTGCATCAACTTCAAAACTAGTAAAAACAGTACTACAGGAGAGAGGCAGAGTGCCTAAGGAAGAAATCTAGAAGCATCCTGAAATCTAAAACATCCTGAGCTGACCCTCCAGAGCGGTGATGCAGAGTGTACACCCTCAGCTCAGAAACAGCATCCTATTCTGGGCTCATTTCTCCTGCACCACAGCCAGTACCTGCTCAGTACTGTCAGCAGAGAGCGCTACAGGGATGTCAAGGGAAGACGGGCTTCCCTTCCTTAAACCCCATGCTTTCCTCTCTGCCTGACCTGTGGGACACGGTCAGCCTGTGGCACAACTAGTGGCAGAAGCCCTAAAGGTGTCTTCTTAGTAAGTTTCACTGGCAGCCCATAGGCAGCTTCCCAGTGAGTTACAGTAATAACTTTCAGACCCCAGACGGCCTCCTAGTGAGCTTCAATTCCCTGCTTGCCACTTGGCCTGTGACCCCTACTCAATGTTTCCCCTTTCCAAGGGGGGGGAGATCGACAGGCTGACAGACAGACAGACAGACACACACACACACACACACACACACACACACGCACACACACACACACACCACCCAGATAAGTGCCTGTATAGGTGGTAGAAAATGATGGGATGGGGAGAGGAGGAGTCATGGGAGAGCTCCAAAAGGTGGTTTTGGAGGTTGACAGGAGGACAGGGTCACAGGAACCAGGGAGGACCAAGGGTTTCACAGTGTCAGAGCCCGAGATATACATGGATACTATGGGGACTGGCAAGTCTGGTACAAGCAGGTGGGCAGGGTCCTGAATGGGAGCTATTTACTGGACAATAAAAGATTATTGTTTACATTTTCCAAGGATTCAGCTCACATCTTGACAGAGATGGGCGCGCACACACACACACACCACTTAGAAATCCAAGTGCAGCTAGGCTTTGGGTGGTTGGAGAGGATAGATTTCTTGCGTACATACCCTGACTCTTCCTTGGAAGTACAGTGTTTCCCTTCATATACTATTCACATTTGTTTTTAGAGTTCTCTTTACCTTTAGTAGTTACTAGTTAGTGCAAAATTTTAAAGCAATTATTTCTCACTATGTTGCTAACACTAGTCCCTAACTTCCATGCTCAAGCAACCTGTGGCAGCATCCTGAGTAGCTTAGACTAGAAGTGCATGAACAGAATAAAGTTTTCATAAAGAGCCATAGACATAAGGAAAATATTTGTTTTGCAAAGCCTCCAGCCTCCATGGCTACTGTTCAAGTTTGTTTATATAAAGACAAAACAATAAGCAACAGATCCAATTCACCAAATTCTGATTTACATTAAACATTCTTTGTTCTAATTACTGGCTGGTTTGTCACCCAACACTGACATAAATTCTGGGAGGCAGGTACAATATGAGATACACTCAGCCCCAGTAGCACAGAGGACGCAAAAATCAGGTAGCACGGTAGGGACGGGTTTGTGTCCTGGAAGGTTTATGAAACATTGAGGAGGGATATGGGGCTTTTATCTCCACAAGATTTAGGAGAAAGTTACTTAATTTTCCTTAGTCTCAGTTGGGTCATCTAAAAACTATGATAAGAGCCTGTGGTCTAAGTTGGGAGTGGTGATGTACTTTTGTAATCTCAGCCACTTGGGAGGCTCAGGTAGGAGAACTGGAAGCTCCAGGTCAGCCAGGGGCACCATGGTGAGACTCATTCTCAAAGAAAATCAAACCAAACCATAAAGACAGGCAATCATGGTGGTACACACCTGTTATCCCAACACTGGGGAGGTTAGAGGCAAGAAGGTCCAGAGTTGAAAGTCATCCTCTACTACCCACTGGTTTGGTGGCCAGCCAGGGCCACACAAACTCAGCTTCAAAAAGTAAAGGAGAAAGGGAGAAGGAAAAGGAAAGAGGAAGAAAAGGAAAAGGAAGAAAGAGGGGAGGGAAGAGAAAGGGACTGGGACAAGGATGGAGATAACACTGATGGGGGAAGGGGAGGGGAGGGGAGGGGGAGGGAAAAGGGAAGGGACAGGAAGGCAAGGAAGAAACACTGTAGGACAACCAGGGAGATAAAAATGAGATAAAATGAAAACACGCTGCAAACTCAAAGTATTATACAAGTATATTCACAAATCACTGTTACTGTTACAATCTATTTACGTCCAAATTGCAATTGATGTCAGTGTGGTGGCACACACCTGTTATCCCAGCACTTGGGAGGTGGAGACAGGATCAGTTCAAGGTCATCCTCATGTAAATAACAAGTCTGGACTACACATACACTGCGCCTCCAAAAACAAACACCCTAAGACAGCTAGGAAGATAAAACAGATAAAAATGAAGACATACTGCAAACACAAAGTACATTCACAAATCACTTACTGTTACAATCTGTTCAAGTCCCAGCTGGGACTGGAAGCAGAGGCACACTTGTAATCCCAACACTTGGGAGGTGGAGGCAGGCAAGCAGTTCGACTCACAGGTGGTCTTAGGCAGTAAGAGGAAAGGAGGAGGAGGGAGGGAGGAAAGAAGGAAAGCAAAAACAAAAGAGGAGAGGAATGGGGAAGGGGAAGGGAGGGGAGGAGGAGGGTAGAGGAGGGAGAGGGAAGGGAAGAAAGGAGAGGAGAAAAAAGGGGTACTAGAAGGAAGTTAGGCTGACCCACTCTTGGGTTCAGTGACAACCTACCCAGTTCTTTACTATATAACATGAGAAAATCAGAAGCTGAGAAGAAAGGAAGACCTTTCTATGTGCCACTTTCCAAGCGACTTATATAGAATGCTTTCTAAGACCTTGTTTATAAGAAGGTTTGAAAAACGCCAAAAACTCACTATCTTGTATGTTTCTATTGTTTAATCATAGTAAGTTTTCTATATAGCAAATATAGTATTACAGAAAACACAGGAAGTTGCAATTTGTAAGTAGGGTGACTTTCACAAGCTTAGTCTATGTGAACAACGTGGAAACCAGGCCATATTTCCTCTCCTGAATTAAATGGTACCCAACAGCTGGGTACGTAGTTCCATACCCAGTACTTTAGGAAGAAAATTAAAGAAATCTTCTGGTCTGACACACAGCTGATATTCTGTATAATTTTATCAGGTAAGGCAGCACTCGTCTGTAATCCCAATATTCAAAAAGCTGAAGCAGAAGGATTGGCAGTTAGAGGCCAGCTGGGCAATATGTTACATAGAGCACTCAAGCCAGCCTGAGCTATACAGACTGGGCAGGGAAGATACCTTCTCAGGTTAACACAGATATTTAATTATTACAGGGGAGATAACTTTGCAGGTTGACATAGATCTCCTTAAAATATGTCATGGTCTAAATACCCTGTCTTTGCAATCAAGCAAGAAACAGAAAACAGTGCATTCACATCTCAGCAGCTGAAGGTAGAGACAATGCACAGGTCAGGACAACTGTGTTTTCAAGGATCTATATCCACTAGGTCAAAAGAGGAAGCTGCCAAGGATTAAAGGCACAGGTGATGCAACGGCTAGTATTTGGGAAGGTCGGGTCAGTCACATGGAGCAATGGATGGATACGGAGAAGCTCATGAGGCTCCAACCTGTCTTCACATTCTACTGCTCCATATCCTCTTCACCTTGGCAATTTATTGTAACAATTAGCATCAGCAGCCCAAGACAGTTAAGGTCTAAACTAGCCCAAGACCTTCCCATCTGCCTGTGACCTTTTTCCCCACAGTCACACCAGTTCTTACAGCTTTTCAAATCTCCTAGCCACAGAACACACAATAAAGCTTTGTGGCCTGACATATAATCCCTGCAGAACAGAAAATTATTCAACTATGTATATAGATGTATACTCATCAGCTTTCCAAAACTATCACAAAAAGCCTAGGAGAAACTATTTAAAGAGGGAAAACCTTGTGCTTACTGTCACCTGACAGGTAGCCTCTGAGCTTGTGGCAAGGCAGTAAACGAGGGCAGAAGTACCTGTTGGAGCAGAAGCACACCTGTTCATATTAGGGCAGCCAGGAAGTGAATGAGGAAGAGCCTGGGGTTCCAGAACCCCTTTTCAAGGGCATACCCTCAATAGCCTACCTTCCTCCTGGTAGGCCCCACCTCTTGGAGGTTCCACCATCTCCTAACAGCACTAGACCAGAGACCAAGCCTTTTTACTACACAGACTTCTGAGGGGCCTTTAACATCTAAACCATAGACGAATATGTATACCAGTATTGCCTGTAATAATTAAGTATGGGCTGTTTTGCCCAAATATTCAATGAATAAAAATCTGGAGAGCCAAACAGAATACCTTACCTTAAAGAAAGCTGCTCAACCTCAGCACCAATGACATTTGAGACTAGGTCATTCTTTGCTTTGGCTGAGAGAAATGTCCTATGCTCTATATGAAGTTGAGCAGCGTCCCTGGCCTTCACCTGCCAGAGGCTGCTATCAGCTCTTCAGATATGTCACATGTTCCCTGGGGGACACAATCCCTCCTAGTAGAAACCACTATGCCAGATGACTTATCAGAGATTATCAAGAATGGCTTATATGGAACAGAAAACCAAAACCTCCTGCCCCACAGGTTCACCTCCTGCCCCACAGGCTCTGCCCACCCTACTCACCATGGCAAGAAACAGGGAGCCACCTAAGTCACTCAAATCAGCTTCCTTCAGGTCTATAGCAGAATGCAAAACATTTTGGGCAGACCAGGTGGGACCATTATATTTAACATTGTTCTACCATTTCCATGTAAAACAGACCTTCATGTTCTAGCTCCCATTCACCATACTATCGCACACCCCAACAATGAACACTCAACTGCTTCCCCACGGAAAAATGGCCTATAGAGCTTGGTGTACAGTCTCCCCTCTGGGCACACCATCCACCCCGTCACTGAAAGGCACACACTCTGGCTCACACACATTCAACCCAGAGAACCCAGTCCTTCTCATGTATTGAAGGCTTGGTCCCACCTGGTAGCACAATTGAGAGGTGACTAGACTGTGAAGGCTCTGACCTAATCAGTGGAGTAACCCATTAGTGAGTTCATATGTGATGCCATTACTGGGAGGTGTGGCATAATTGGAGGAAGTACATCATTTGGGGAATGCCTTAAACAGGGGTGTATCTTATCCCCAATCCTCTGTCCCTCTCTCTACTTCGTGGCCACCATGAAGTGAACAACTCTTCTCCACCATACCCTTCCACCATGTTCTGCCTCACCAGAGACCCAAAAACAATCAAGCCAGGTAACTATGGACTGTAAGCTCTGAAACTGTGAGCCAAAGAATTCTTTCCTCCATTAAGTTATTTTTACCAGATATTTTGTCACAGCCATAAAAAGCTGCCTAGTACAACCAACATCTTTCTAAAGACCAAGACCAAATGCTATCTTTGTTTTTCCCCTTCCTGTACAGATGTCCCTGGACATGCAGCAGGTGATATTTTTGGAAAAGCTGAACAAAGAGGAAAAGAATCAGCAAAGATAAGCAAAGTTCCTGTCTATAACCCAGCTTTCATCTTAGGACTATGTGAGGAAAGTGTAGGGAAACAACAATAATAACAATAACAAAACAAAACAAAAAAAACAACAAAAAAACCCACTTCATCATAGCCTTTCAAGTGGCTTTTCAAAGTATCCAGATTCTCTCAAAGAGGCTTCCCACCAATCTAGCAATACAAACCTGTGCTGCTCCTAGGTGGCTCTCACAGATCTGTGGGAAAAGAGTAGTCAGGGCGTTTTAAAGGCCTGCTTACACAAAGATGACTAGAATTACTGAAATCTGCAGTTTTCAAAGCACAAAGGCAATCTGGAAGAACAGATATGCAATCAAGAGACAGGAAGCCAAACTGCTGGACGTTAGAACACAGAGTCCCAGCTTCTCAGGACACATGACGGCTGTTTATTTTTAATGGGCATTCCCATCCTAGGGCTAGTTCAAAGGATGTGCAGCTTTTAAACAATTGAATGCTGTGGCCACACATAAGAGAGACAGAGGAAGGGGGACTGAACTCTGGTAACTTCCCTTGCTGTGAACTCACAGGCACCCCCCCCCCTTTCCAGGCGTCATCTTCCTCTCAAGTACGGTATGATGCTTTCACTAATCAAAAGGACTTTTTTTCACTTTGGAAAACTTGGTTTTAGTGATACTTGTTGTCAAAAGTCACTAATAAAGGAAAAGAGAAAACTCCAGGTTAGATATGCAAGTGCTTGTGAGGTCAGAAGGGCAAACAGGACTGAGTATCTGGAAGCACAAGACACACAGCCCAGGGCAGTGGTTCTCCACAGCAGTGGCAGGATCCTCCCTTTAGAAGCCATAGCTACCACTCAGGGCCATGAAAAATAACTGAGAGTAGCAGGAATTTCCAGCAATCTTCATGGTTGGGGGGGTGGCTCTCTGTCCTCAAATACTTGCTTCTTCTTTCTTCTCTTCCTCCTCCTCCTCCTCCTCCTCGTGTGTGTGTGTGTGTGTGTGTGTGTGTGTGTGTGTGTTTGAGACAGGGCTTCCCTGTAGCACCAACCGTTTAGGAACTCACTCTGTAGACCAGGTTGGCCTTGAACTCACAAAGATCCACCTGCCTCTGCCTCTGGCGTGCACCACCACGCCTGGCCTAAGAACCACCATGCCCGGCCTAAGAAGTGAATCCTCTATTCTATCCCACACCTGGTGGGGGGGGCAAGAATCATATTACTGGGTATGTATTGTAGAAGGAAGATTGTGAGTTTGAGGCTAGTATGGGGTACATGCATAGTGAGAACGTATGCAGAAAAGAAAAAAAGGGAGCCTGGTGAATGCTTTACATTCAATTCTAATAATGAAAAAAAAAAGAAAAACAAACAAGAAAAAAGAATCGTAAATTAATGTTCATGCATCACCTGTGTAACCAATAACTGGCATCGTCTGGTATAGCTAATTTAAAACCTACTCTCAGATGTAAATACCCACCATTTTTACATGGGCATCAATGAAGGAACCCAGCACCCTGAGGTACTCAAGTCCATTATACTTATATAAAATGGTATACTTACATAAAAAGTATACCTCACCTTTTCTTCCTGTTTTCTTTGTCCCGGACTTACCATTCCAAGATTCCTGGCTCTCCAAACTTGACCTTTCCCTTAGGCTTCATGAAAATCCCAAGTTCCCTGGGAACCTTGGTTGCATCTTTTGGAAGTCTTCCCTCACCCTCACTAATATTTTGAGGTGGCTGTCAGCCCTGCCCTTCCCAGTCTGGGAATCCCTTGCAGGGAGCCGCTGTGTCCATCAGGCAGACGGAAGTAGAAGTCAGCTGCAGGCTTCAGAGCAGAGGCTTTGTCTCTGCACAAAGTGCAGAGCAGTCTAGGGCTGCCCTTTTTCTTTTTGCTCTAGCTTTGAATTCAGAGAGGATGCCTATGGATCAGCAACTACTGTGCAACCGGGGAGAACGATTTGAAGGGCTATGGGCCGAAGTGTGGCAGCCACAGGCTTAAACAAAACAGTAGAGTCAACACTGAGAATCTAGAAAACTCTGGTCCAGGAATCCCCATGTCTGCCTGAGGAGCCTGAAGTGAGGGCATTAGAACAACTCTTCCCAGAAAAGACTGATGTTTTAGAATGGTTCCTGTCTGTCTGGGGGAGGGGGGGGGGTCGGGGGGCAAGGTATCACTGTGAAGCTGAGGCTGACCTCAAACTACTGATCCACCTGTGTCAGCCTCTGGAGTACTGGGATTACAGATGTGCAACATGCTCAGTTTGTGTGTATATTTTCTTGTATTTATTTAGTTAAGCTATTTGAGGCAGAATCTCCTGTAGCCCATGCTGACCTGAAACTCACTGTGTAACTGAAGATGACCTTGAACTTCTTATTCTCCTACCTCTCCCTCCCAAGTACTTAAATTACAGGCATGTGTCACCAGGCCCTATTTAAATTATTATTTTTTCAAAGTTCATAATTTTAGAAACCCAACACTAATTACAATAGTGCTAGATGGTAAAACTTTGCTTGCTTTTATACTTTTAACTATTTAAGGGGTAAGATTTATTATTGTGCCTAAGTGGGGAAAAAAAGAAAAATAATACCTTGCTGTTTTTGTAAAAAGTAACACATACTGGGTTATGTATGTGCTGAACTATATAACTGATGTACTGGATAGCTTTAGTTGTCAACTTTACACACCAGAGTAGAGGGAACCCCAAGTGAGCAATTTTCTCTATTGGAGTGGCCTATGGCCATGTCTGTGGGGTGTTTTCTTAATTGTGGAGTGATGTGGCAGGGCCCAGCCCACTATGGGCAGTGCCACCCATGGGCAGGTGGTCTTGTGTTGTATAAGAAAGCAGGCTGAGCATGGGCCAGAGGAGAAAGACAGTAAGCAGCTTTCCTCCATGGTCTGTGCTCCAAGTTCCTGCCCCGACTTCCCTCAGTGATCAACTGTGACCTGGGAGACGTAAGATGAGATAAACCCTTTCCTCCCCAAGTTGGTTCTGGTCAGTGTTTTCATCACAGCAATAGAAAGCAAACTAGAACAACTGGGTTATATACGTATGACTGCGAGAGGTCTCCCTAGCACCACCAATCAATCAGATCAAATAAAATAGTAGACTAAATTTACCCCAAATCTACTACCTCCAATGGGATTATTACATTTCTATTTTTATCCAATGTGGGAAACATAGATGAAATTTACTATCTTTTCTATGAAACGGTTCAATGAGACAATGAAAGCTGTCACTAAAGAAATTTGGGGAAAAAAACACCATCTAGCAAAACTCCCTCCCCAGTCAGAAATTTTCTAAGTTTGAAGTTTGTGCTCAAGTTTGAAAGCCGCAGTTTGGTTACCACCTGTGTCACTTTAAATTAGTAAACTGTGTATGAATGTGAGGCTGAGGTCTGATCACTCAGAAAGAGGTATAGGACTCCTTTGCATTAGTAATAAAAACCCAGCAGGATCCCCACTGAATGTGCTTGCTTGTTGGATTTTAGAATAGCTCTGCACCCTTCTGCAGGAGTTAAATTTTTGCGATGTGGAAATACTTTGAATTGTATGGTCATTTTCTTGAGACCCCAGATGCACTTGTAAGAGTCAATGCCTGCATTTGTTGCTAATGAAGAAATGTATAGTTGTCGCTGGTATTTCTGTCATGGGGGTGGGGGTGTTTCCAGGACCCCCCTGTGGATATCAAGGTCTAAGTATCATCAAGACCCTTACATACTATGGCATAGTGTTTGCATACATCCTATTTATTTCCTCCCACATACTTTAAACCATGTCTGGATCACTATAATACCTAATACAATGTAAGTGCCATGTACATAGTTGTTATGCTATATAGTTTAAGGACTAATGACAAGAGAAAAAGTGTACATGTTCAACACAAGTTTTTATCCCAAATATTTGTAATTCATGGTTGGTTATGTCTATGCCTATGAAACTAATGGATACAGAGGGCCAATTGTAATGAACTTTAAATGTGTGTGTGCGCGTGTGTGTGTGTGTGTGTGTGTGTGTTTGTGTATGTGTATAGATAATAGAGTATGGAGTGAGAGTTAACATTTATAAGGTTATTTTTTTTTAAAGCAATGGTGATACATGGGTGCGGTTTTCTTTAATATGCTAACACATTTCTCATCTCACTGCAATTATTCATCCAGGCCAAAATTATACTAAAATCAAACCAAAATAGCCCATTATCTAAGTTGTAACTCTTTTTTATCAGTTAGGAACATAGCAAAGTACTTAAAATTTATGCCACACTGACCAAGGCAAGACTGAACAAAAACCAGACACCCTATGCTGAGTTGTTCCAGCAGCCAACTCTCCTTTGGAAAATCTTAATTCCTCAATGATATGTTTATTTCTTCTAAGGTCATTCATAGTTTGGGGGATAAAAAGCGAAAATGGGGGCCGGAGCAATGGTTCAGTGGCTAAGACTGCATACAACTTTTGCAGAGGACCTGAATTTTGTTCCCAGCACCCATGTCTGGCAGCTTAAAACAGACCAATTCTAGCTCCAAAGGATCCAAAAGAAACAAACAAGCATGTACGCACGCCCTCACACTTTTGTAAATCGAGAATGAAGCCATCATTTCTTCTGGGTTTAAAATTCTTGACATAGCAAAGCTGAAGCCTCAAATCCATTTCAGGTTCTTTTTCTTTTCTTTGATCTAGCAATCCGGCAGCAGCCTTATTTTGTATCGCGCACTGTTCTCATTCAGTCCTTTCACAGACAAATTTTCATACAAAGCTATAAATTTTTGTGTTAGAGTTGGTATGGAAATATTTGGGGGTACTTATTAGTGTTCAAAAGAGGAATACATGAGACATTTTCATGAGAGACTACAAAAAAAATTATCAGCCAAGTGTGGTAGCTCATACCAGAAGTCTGAACTACTCAGGAGGCTGAGGCTGAAAGTTCAAAGTCAACATGGGCTACAGAGATAGTCTCAGAAACCAAATCAAACCAAAAGAACTGAAGCATGACAGGCAAGAAGGTCTCTCTCAGTTCTACAGGAAAGTGAAAAAGGATCATAAAGAGAAATGACTTGCTGTAACAGCTGTTATGTGTATGGAACTTCCATAAAAGCAGTAGAACAAGAATCAGTAGAACCAGAATGCATGGCTTCTGAATGGGAGAAAATGCACAATAAAGGCACAGCAACCAACCCCTACCAGTAGGTCACAGTCTTTCCCATCTGGGCTCACGTCTCAAACTGTGTGGCATAGGGATGGGGCTGGATATGGGCTGCAGTCCCCTCCCGCCAGCCACACAGCCTATCCACTTTACAAGAGGCATGAGCAAATATCTGAAAGAGCCTAGCCTCCTCCTCCTAAGCTGACCATTGCAGATGGGACTGGCCTTTTTGCTTTTAGGATGTAAATGGTTTTATCATACATTTATTGGGTAAAAGAACATACAACAGGGTCTCTCACTTCAGTCTAATTACTCCTACTCAAAATCACAATTTTTTTCTGTAACAATATACTTTACAGGGGATGAAGAGATGGCTCCATGGTTAAGAGGACTGGCTGCTCTTGCAGGGGCCCCAAGTTCAGTTCCCAGTACCCACATGGTTGCTAACAACTGTGTGTAACTCCAGTTCCACGGTATCTGATGCCCTCTTGTGGCCTCCATGGGCACTGCACAACACGGGTGCACTTATATACATGCAGACAAATACTCATACAGAAAAAAATGAAAACGAATAATTTTTTTAAAACAATATGCTTTACAAAAGAGTTCCCAGGAAGTTACCAAGGCTAAAAAGTGAAAATGCCAATTCCAGCTCACCATATGACACCTCCATCATTATTTTAGTGTACCTGACCTGACCTACACCCTATTTTCTCCTACATTAGTTAAAGCGTGAGTTATTCATCAGTCAGCTTGTAACTAAATTAAGTCTAGGTTTAATTTATGATAGGCACAAGTTTACAGAGCAAGGCAAAGAGATGAACTAACACATCCCCATGCTTATGTGTCAGCAAAATGCCAGATTCAATTCTAAAAAGCACCAACAGATGAAAAGAGCCTTGAGGCAACGCATTCCAACAGAGGAATTCCTTCAAAGGTGTGGGATCAGGGGCAAGGTGTTAACAGATCATCTCCTCCAGTCCTTCATCAGGGTGGAGGCTACAAGTATGCTCGCTATGTACAAATTCATCAAGATCTATGTTCACATGAGTACTTTTCTGCATGGAGATTTTTATCTTGAAAAAAGAAAATGTTTTACTTTTGATATAAGCTTAATCATATCATAAAAAATACACGTTGTAGCTCCCACCCTAGAACCTCTGAAGGTAGCCTTATTTGGAGATCGGGTCATTACAGATGCAGCTGGTTAAGATGAGGTCATCCTGGACTATTTAAGAGAAAAGTTCAGACACAAATGTGGAGAACCTCCTGAAGATGAAGGCAGAGACTAGAGTGATTCAGCCACAAACAAGAGATACCTAGGGTTACAAAAAGTTAGAAAAAGCAGAAAGGATCCTCCCTAGAGCATCCGGAAAGAGTATGGTCACGTTGACAATCCTAAGACAACAAACCTCAATTTTTAGGGATAGAGATGGAGCTCAGTGTGGAGAACTGGACTCACATGTGGGAAGCCCTAGGTTCTATTCCAGCACTGTAAAAATAAATATTCTTTTTTAAAAGGATCTGTTTTAGGGGCTGGAGAGATGGCTCAGCTACTCTTGCAAAGGACCCAAGTTAGGTTCCCAGCACCCACATGGCAGCTAACAATCTTACATAGCTCCAGTTCCAGGGGATCTGACACCCTCTGCTGACTCTGTGGACATCGCACACACAATGCATTCAAAATGCTCTTACATATAAAATTTAATTAATTAATTAAATTATTTTTTAAGGATTTGCTTTAAACAACCTAGCTCGTGGTACTTTGTCACCCCTCCTACTGCTTTCCAAGTCCGATCAGGTGGATTTGGTGTTCCACACTCCCATGCATGATGCTTCTGTCTGCAGAAGAAAAGACTATCATCCTATTATCAGCTGGGTTTATTAGACCCAAGAAACATGCAATAATAAGATTTCTTCTTAAAAATAAAGAAAAGAAAAGGAAAAGAAAAAGCTACCATCCCACTAATTAGTATACTCTCAAAACTTTGAAGACACTGTTTTCTTTTTTCCTTTTAAGACACAGTCAAGATATGTAGCCCAAGCCGGCCTTGAACTTACGCTATAACCCAGTGTATTAGTTACTTGTTGGTTGCTGTGATAAAATACCATGACCAAGGTTACTTATAGAAAAAAGAATTTATTTGGCTTTGAGTTCCAAAAGGAGTGTCCATAATGGAGGTGGGGCACGATGGCAGGAGGTGGCTGGAGCAGAAACCTGAGTGATCAGATCTTCAAGCAGGAAGGAGAGCGAAAGTAGAAATCTGGCAAGGCGGAAGAACTCTCAAAACTCACCCCCAGTGACATGTTTCCTCCAGCATAGCCACACTTCCTAAAGGTTCCGTAACCATCACCAAACAGTACCACAAACTGGGGAACAAATATCCAAATTCTTGGAGCCTATGGGGGACACTCATTCAAACCACCACAAGCAAGATAGCCTTAAATTTGTAATCTTCCTGCCTCAGCCTCCCAAGTACTAGGATTATAGGTGTGTACCACTATGCCTAATTTAGATGCTAAACTTTCTAAATTGTTTTAACTTGCATGTTAGGCATGCAGGGTGAGGCACATGGTAGATCAGCATCATCCATTGTCAAAAACTGGCATAGCGAGTACACCCCTGTAATCCCAGGACCCCAAAGGCAGATATACACATATACACACAATTAAAATTAAAAATAAAATCTTTAAAAGCAAAAACTAGAATTCATGTAAAATTTCTTCATACCAACAAGGTATGCCAGGTGACGAGAGGGACACTGGATATAACAAGAAAGAAAGCCTTCTGCACACCCACCTTAGGTCAAGCCTTCAAAGTGGTGGAAATAAGAATGAAGCTCACATGCTACATCAAATCAGCAAGCAGCTGGACAGAATCCAGCTGGGAAGTTCATGTAGGTGGTTTGGGAATCAGAAAGCAGTACATTTGGTACCCACTACCCTGTGGAGGAGCATTCTTCATCCGTTTGTTCATTCATTCCATTACAGTGCTAAGGATCAAGTCCAGGGGCTAGCACATGCTAGGCCAGTCACAATAGCAATGACATGGCCATTGCACTATATCCCCAGCCCTAGATGATCCTTCTTAAAGCAGAGCAGGGGAAAAAAATCTAGTTCATTAAATTTAGTTCTATTCATAGCTTTAGCTGGGAAGTTGCCTGAGTTGCTTTCAGACAACCCCCAGAAACCTTTTCATGGGTACTAACCTGCTCCAAAGTGTTTGAATTGTTCAGTCAGCTACTAGTCATGCCTTCCATTCCAATACATCTTGATCAGCTTCACCAGAGGCTGCTTTTAATGAGCAAGCCATTTCTACTAGACTATGACATTTTCTCTTTTTCTTGAGAGGTTGTTGGTGCTTGGAACTGGAACCAACACACTCACACGGACAAAGCATCCACTCTACCACTGAGCCACACTCTCAGCCTCCAGATCATAATTCACTAAAGGAATAGAATGCAGTAATGATAGCCTTTTCCCCAACACAGGAAACTGTTAACTCAAAACTAGAAGCTTCGGGGAACATCCTCCGGCTCTCCATTAAAATGCTAGTTTAAATGGCTGATCATTGATTAACTGACTTTTATGACCTAATGAAGTTTGGAACTTTTTAGCTATACAAAAGAAAGATAGGAGGACGTGTTACCAGGCAGGCAGAGGCTAAAAGAACACACTGTGGGCCAACAGGGAAAACTGCAGATTTTTATACAATGCATAATGTAACTTTTGACTTACCTGGCATGTGCTCCTGGCAATGCTTTTGCCACAGATACAATCCATGGGGAAAATACTATAAGAATGGCCAAGGAACCCAACCATTTTAGTAGCCAGCCCTGACTGTTCTCTGTCTAAATTCCAGCTGCCTATGTGCTAATCAGCTTTCCAAGGCTTAATCTATTTAATATTGTAAATGCTAACTGAGCACACCCCCCAAAAGCTCTGCTTTTCAAAAAGCAAGTAAATTCTTCCTCTATCATACAGTCTACATACAGCACTGTCTTAGGAGGTTGTAGGGCATGAAGAAGCAAAAAATAACAACTACCATGGCCTCTGGCAGAATTTGGCTAGGTGGGATTTGGAAGTTAATCTTTGTGAACCTACCTCTTCCTTCTTTCTGTTTCCCAAGCAAAAAAACAAAGTCCTAGGTGTTGGAGACATAAAACACTGTGGCCTAAGCTGCTTCACCAGTGACTGAACAATATAAAGAAAGAAACCATGGATAACCCCTACCCCTCACTGTCTATTCAAAAGAAGATGATAGACTCTTGTTGAACCTTCCAGAAGCAAGCTGCCAACTTATTTCATAACCAGCCTCCAACTCAAACCCACTTTCTTTTCTAAGATGAGAGAAACACTGGGTGTGGTAAGCATATAACTCCAGCAGCAGGAAGGGAAAGACAGAAGGATGGTGCGTTTGAGGTCAGTTTGAGCTACATATTGAGTTTCAGGCCAATCTGAGCTACATAGAGAGACCCTGTCTCAAAAAAAAAGTTCAAAAAATTAGAAAAGCATATCAAAGTTGTAACGATGTGCATGGCTTATCATTTGTTAGACACTTAACAGGTTGGCCCATGGATAAAAGTAATGAGAAATGACAGTGACCAAGAAAAGTGGTATAGAACACATAAAAAGGAGCACCTGTTTCTATGTGGCCATTCTAGGCAGACAGTAGTTTGATTTTAATTCAGTGCCATTGAAAGCACCCAGCTTCGGCTGAGAACGTAGCTCTGTAGAAGTGCATATGTTTAGTAAGTACCCTGATTGTTTCCACAGTACCTCAGAACTAACAAACAGGTTAACAATATTCCGTGAAATTAACCAGATGTCTTAACTAGATATGGAGATTGTTCTGTCTTCCTGCTATAATTTCTCTCCTAGAGTAAGATATTTGGAAGAGGTGGTGGGAAGTAGACGGGAGACTCAGCAGTACAAACTGCAGAAGACTCTTGTTCCATGGGCAATAAAGACACATTCTGGCAATGGGTTAAAACTAACTGCCATCATCCCAGAACTACTGAATCTGCACCTTCAGCAGAGAAGAAACCATCTACCACCCCAAATTTCTAGCCATGCCCACCCATCTTGAAAAGTACCCCAAAGTCAGCAACTGCTCCAGATGAAGCCACACCATATGTACCATGTGAAAGGGCAGTTTCTGAAATCACGCCATGGAAAGATGTGTTTCATTAAACCAAATAACTGGAGGGAGGCTGAGAAGGAAAGCAGGGTGTGCTGCAGAGAGCCACAAGACCAACAAAACATGAGGCAGGGTTGGAGTAAGGTAAAGCCTGCATTATGACTGCTCCTGCCAGTAACACTTGCTGTCTGTCCTCACTGTATGTGAGTTTTCCTACAGTAGGCAATGCCCCCAGCTTCCTGGACCTGCAGATGTATCAAGCTTGCAGCTCTGCTGTAGCTGCTCCCTTAGAAGCCACCCTGCCCTGAGTTAGAACAGAGCCCCTAGAAAGCAACCCACTAAGGGAGGCAGGGAGAGAGAATGAATACACAGCTTCTACACAGAAGTCTCATCTACACTAGCTTGCAGCAGGGCCTACCTGAGTGAATGATCATTTGCTTTGGACATTTAGGTGGTTAACAATATTCCGTGAAATTAACCAGAGTATGCATGGTCCTGGAGTAGCAACAAAACGCCTTCATCAAGCACCTCACATGTAAGGCAACAGCTGGATCCCTGCACGCATTATTATGTAAGCTCCCCTAAGCCTGGGAGATGTATTTGAATGTTCCCAACTGGTAAGAGATTCAAGAACAAAAAAAGGCAGAAGGGCCTGGTGGTGTAGGCCTGTAATCCCAGTTACTTGGGAGGATGAGGCAGCATCATGCCAATTTTAAGACCTGCCTAGACCACAGAGTTAGTTCAAGGATAGCCTGGGTACTATAGTGACAGCCTGTCTCAAAATACAAAGTAAAAAAGAGCTGGAGATATATCTCAGTGGTAGAGCACTTAAGTAGCATGTGCAAGACATGAGGTATAATCCACAGCACCACGAAAACATAAAAATAAAAATTAAAAAAATATGACCAAAAAATAGATGATCTGGATCAGATATGAAGTAACTCACAAATTGCCAATTAGTACTAGAGCATACTTTGTATCACAAAAGCTTCTCATATTTCCTTTCCCTGTGGCAAAGAGAGGGAGGGAGTGTGTGACAAGGGAGGGAGGGAGAGAGGGCCATCCTGGGGACTGAACCAAGAGCTCTGTACATTCCAGGTAAACACTCTACCACTGAGCTACATCATCCACAGCCCCACAAAGGGATTTTTATGTCCTGGAATAGACATTTAGCACTTAAATACCTAAGACACTTACAAGGTCCTCAATAGATATCCAAGTTAACTTCAGTAACATAAATATCCACAAGGAATCTACCAAACCAAGCTGTTCCTTCATCTAGTCACGCATCACTGAAAATGTAAATGTGAACCTGTGGGTCTCTGCAACATGCTCTTCCTTTGAACCCTTACAATATTTGAAATATTTGCCATAATTGACCAGTAGTACTAAGTCCCATAACACACACTTCTTCAGACTGTTGGCAAATAGTCTTCAGAATTCTAAGTCTCTCTTTCTACTCTTTTCCTAGGCACTGTAGGTGAGGAGAAAAGCAGCTACAGATGCAAACAAAGAGACAATGGCCAAAAAAGTGATTATTCATCAGGACAGAGTAAATGAAATGGAAGATATTCTTAGAAAAGAATCGACCAACATTATAAATGCCCAGGAGCCTTGGAACATGGTATACCGTAGAGCAGTGTATGAGCACTGGCACAAACTTTATGTAAACAAAGTCACTAGTGAGGATAAGAGTAGTAACTAAAATAAATGCCAGGTGCTATTCGTATGTTAAGATGGGCCCAGGCTTGCCCTGAGGATGTCTTAGGGAATAGCTGCAGCACATTTTATTTAATATTCAACTGGGTGTTTGACCAGCTATTCTTGAAATAACAGTTCCCCCTAGTTATTTATTCCTCTAACTCCTCTTTCACCTTTGTGTTAGATTTCAACTTAGATGTCCCACTACTATTGGGTCTCTTGTGTTCACCTGTGTTGAAAATACCTAGGAAGCAGGCCAATATTTCCCACCTACCATATCTAGATTCATACAGTTATTTGACAGTAAAAAAAATTCACCTGCATTTGGTGCATAATGCATTCCACCAGGGCCACTAATTCAGACTGGTTAAGAAACACGCTCATCTAGCAGAGCAGTCCTTTCACAGTCCCTAAGCAAATGCCCATTCGCCAACATTACAATACAAACACCTATTTTGTAATAAAAACAAATACAAACACCACTAAAGAGCCAACATACCCTGATCAGGGACAATTTCAAAATCTAATTCCTTTTCATAGAGGCTGATTATAAGTCTGGCTTTCCAGAATGATTCTACAATATTTGTTTGGATTCATGGAAATGAAGTGCGAGGCAGCACAAGAACAGAACAATATAAAAGTTAACAGCCTTACAAAAGCAAAATGCGAAAAAGAAGATTAAAGACAATATTCTGGCAGTAATGCTGACCTTTTAAAAGTGCCCCAGGGGCTGGAAAAATGGCTCAGCACTTAGAGCCATACTGCTCTTTCAGAGGACTCCTGTGGTTCCCAGCACCCAAAACCCTGCAGCTCACAACTATCTGTTAACTAGAGTTCCAGGAGGATCTGAGGCCTCTGGCCTCCTTGAGCACCAGCACACACCTGCACATACTCACACACAGACACAAAACTAAAAATAATAAAAACAAGTCTTCTTTTTCTTCTTCAAAGTGTGTGTGGGGGGGCGAAGTCACCAACAATCCAGCATCTGTGCCAGTGGGAGTCCAGATTCCAGCTGTAAGACTTATCTGTCATCAACTTTTCTTTTGTCTTTTTGAGACAGGGTCTCCCAGTAGTCCCAGCTGGCCTGGAACTCATTATGTAAACCAGGATGGCCTCAACCTCACAAAGATCCACCTGCCTCTGCCTCCCAAGTACTGGGATTAAAGGCATGTGCCACCACACCCAGCTCACCAACCTGGGTAACAATCAACTGTGTCAAACAAGGAGTGCAATGAAACTTGGCCACAGCTAATGTAAATCCCAACATTCTACTGAAGTAGTTGCAAAGTGGTTGAGAGCAAGAAATGAATTTTCTGGAAAGCAGGTGCTGGTTCAACTACAGTGCCACAGAAATCAACACAGATATCAAATAGAAAGGGACTGTAAGTAGGTTAAAGACACTAAAGACTTCCAAAAGTACTCTTTGGGGCCAGGTACAGTGGTGCATGCTTTTAATCCCATGATTTGGGAGGTAGAGGCAGGCAGATGTCTGCTAGATCCTATCTACCTAGCAAGTTCCAGGCCATCTGGGGCTACAGGAAGACCTTGTCTCAGAACCTGAGCCACATAATGGGTTCAAGACCAGCCTGGGCTACTCAGCAAGACTGTCTCAAAAAAACAAAACAAAACAAACAAAAGTACTCTCAAGAATGGTTCGCAACAACAGAAATAAATAAACTCATACTGCCACCAGCAATATGAGTCTCACAAAAAGAATATAAATAGAACAAAGACATATAGAGAGCTGTGATATAAAATAAATGATAGCTGTATTTGAGGGGAGGTGGAGATCAAGACACCTGTGGAGGGCACAAGTACCATCCTAGAACATTAATAGACAAGTTGTATGTCTGTTTTTTGGGGGGGGTGTACTGGAGATGGAAGCCAGAGTTTTGTGCCAAGCACACTACCACTAAGCCACATCTCCAACCTGTGTAGCAGGTGACATGGTTGTGTTCATTCCATAAAATGTGGAAGAAGGTTTGCTAGGAACAACATTTTTCCATTCATTGAAGGGGGTCCATGTTTAAAATTTTTAATTTATTACTATTATTATTATTATCATTATCATTATCATTAGTGTGTGTGAGAGTGTGGGCATAGGAGTACCATGGTGCACCTGTGGAGATCAGAGGACAACTTTTAGGAGTCAGTTCTCTCCTTCCACCTTGTTGAGGCAGGGTTTCTTGCTGTTTCTGTAGCACTGTACTACACGTACTTCAGGATAGCTGGGCCTGCAGGCTTCCAGATGATTCTCTGCACAAGCACCTTTGCCCACTGAGCTACCTGGCCAGGTTGTAAGAGAACCTATCTTTAGCAGAATAGATGGGACCAAGAATCAAGGGGAGAAGGAGATGAGGAAGATGCCAGGAGGCCTGCTATATACACAGGGAAGAACTGATGTGCACTCAGAGCTGAGGACTGGCTCTGAGCCTGCCAAAACACAATCCCCTCCATCTTTCCCAACAATATAAAAGCCTCTGGTTTTTTGTTTTGTTTTGTTTTGTTTTGTTTTGCCAAGAAGAGCAAGGTAAGCTGGAAGGAAAGGAACCCCCTGAAATTTCAAAAACTAGTTACTGGATGAATCATGGGGGCTATTATGGAGAATGGTGCCTCGATGGATCACTCAGGCTTGCTAATGATCAGATTAACTGATAGGCTGTAAAGGATCTCCAAAACAATTTGTTGTGTGCCTGTTTCATCATGATTGAAACATTCCTCCATGGAGAGAGAAGAGTATTGTGAAACTTACAAAAAAAAAAACTTAGAAGACTCATCAGGACCCTCCCCAACGTTATCTAAGCAGTAAATAACTCCTGGGAGAGAGGGGACTACTGAACTGGTGTGGCTATCTGCACGTTCTGTGGGGAACTCCAGTCTCCAGTGATGTAGCTTTTGTGAGTCATCACTCGAGCTGGGCTGTGTGGCTTCTTGGTAAAACAGCTGCCTGAGAGTCCCCCGTGCTCTCACTCAGGTGGACTTGGATGAAGTCATTTCTTTGGTCTTGCACTCTCTATCTGGAGGAAACAGAAACAGACTCCCCAGGAGGGTCACAAAGCAGCATTCCTTAGCTATTAAAAATCCTTAGCTCCCTAAAAACCAGAGCACGTGTGCCTGGTAGATTCTTGCCAAATGACCAAAGGAAACAGACTCCTATAAAAGCAAAAACATGAAAATAAAGTCATCAGAACAAGGATAGGCCAATTACTACCTGAAGGGCCAAAAGCAGCCTGTCACCTGTGTTTGTAAAAAAAAAGGATTTATTGAATGACAGTCACACCCATTCAGTCACATCCAGACTGCGGCTGCTGCCACAGCCTTAAATGTCTGACAGAGATGGAGTGGCTGTCCAAACCTAAAACATGGACTACGCAAGCTTCTGACGGGAAGAGTAAAGTCACTGATTTACTAGGGGAATGGATGGCCTCATCAACATCACTGTCAGGTGGGCTGGGTAAAACAAAATTCTGCAAGCGAGTAGCACGGTTACCATAGCACAGGACTCTACTACAGAGATCCAAACGCTGTCTTGAAACCTAAAATGCTCATGTATATTTAGGACACAGAACAACAGAGACTGAGACAAGGAGTACATCCAAAGGATATACATAAGCATACCTTCCTGCCTGGGTCAGTTCGCTCTGGCTCTGTTCTCACTCAGCTTCACTGATCACCAGGAACAAAGTTTCTTTGCCAGTGTGCTTTCCAAAGGAAATTAATTTTTCTCCCTGAAGAGATTTCACTCTCAAAGAAAATTATCCAAAACATAAGCTAATGAAAGGTCTTCATTAATTCCTGAAGTGTAAGAAAACTTGGGAGCAGAAGATGTGGCCCACTTGGGAGAGTGCTTGCCTAACCTCTTAGAAGTCCTGCATTCAATCGCATTTAAAAACAAAACAAATGAAAAATACAAGTGTGGTGCACATGTGTATAGCCCCAGCACTCAGAAGATGGAGAGGTAGAAGCAGGGGGAACAGAAGTTCAAGGGCATCCTTGACTACCTATCCAGTTGGAGGCTAGCATGGGCTACATGAAACCTGGGAAAGGGAAAACAGAAAGGAAAAGGGAAAAGAATGGGAGGGGAAGGATGAAGAAGGTAGGTGGAATGAGGAGGGAGAGGAAAGAAGAAGGTGGGAACAAACTTGTAAGTGTTGAGAATGTACCTCAGTGATAGAACATTTGCCTAGCATGGGCAGGATCCACAGTACCATTCACAGTACAAGAAGAGAGAGAAGAAAGGAGAGGAGAGAGAAAAGAACAAAAGGCAAGGAAGGGAGAAGGGGGAGAAGTGGGGGAGTGTGCTGGCTCACATTGTAATCTCAACACTGGAAAGACCGAGGCAGGGGGATCTGGTTTGGCACCAGCCTGAGCAACACAAAACACCTGTGCACCACCACACTCAGCTTCTCATCTGTAAAATAAAGATAACAAAAGCAGACACTCTAGGGCTGTAGAGATGGCTCAGTGGTTAAGAGCACATGTTGCTCTTGTAGAAGACCTGAATTTGATTCCCAACGCCTATATCAGCATAACCCTCAGTAACCCCAGCTCCAGGGGATCTGATGCCTCGTGTCCGAAGGTGCCTGCACTCAGATGCACAGGCATACACAATACACATAATTAAAAATGAATCTTTGAAGAAGAAAAGGAGAAAATCAAAGCAAGGTAGAAAATAAGGGCATTTGATTAAATCATGGGTTTCCTTTCAAAATAAAACATAAACCACAAGATATTAACAATGGTAGAAATCAGTGTAGGCCTTGGAAGAACTCACCCTGTATACTGTGTTTGCCTCCGCCATAGAAAACCTAGCTCCAGAGTGACTAGCACTGCATCCTAAAGCCTTGGCCCAGAACTGCCTCCCTAATGGGCCAGACCTTGTCAGCAAAGGATATGGAGGATGCCCCATAGGTCTCTAGAGGCAAATTCCAGTTTCCTCTCCTTTTCTCTAACACAGGCCACCCCACCCCCAGGCAGGCATACAAGGAACAGGAAAGGAAAGAGGGGTAGACAAGCTGGAAACAGTCACAGAGCATCCCACTCCTGCCTCACCCCCTCTGTGGAATGCAGCGCAGCATGCTTACAACCCAGGCTACTAGGCTTCTTGTGGAATCCAAATAATCAGACTACTGGCCCAAACTTCCCCAGCTCTCCCAGACTTGCTTTTGGGCTCGAGGAAGAGCTGGGATCCCTTTGAAAGATGTGGACCACTGTTATTTGCTGATTACCAAAGACACTGGCTACAGATTCAAGAACAAAGAGGAGAGGTTAAGGGCTTCCTGGAGTAGGGGCAGCAGGAATTATCTCAAGGCCAGGAGGGCAGGCAGTGTGGGGCTTCCTGAGGTGGAGGAAAGAAAAAAGATGTGGCCATAATTTAGAGAAATCTCTATGAATCCCATATGAGCCTTTGGGAATTCCTTTAGATAAACCGGTATCTTGACTTGTGATCAAGACTCAATGGTGCAGAACTTCCTGTCTGCCACACACAAGGCCTTAGGTTCCATCCTCAGCAAGGCAAAAACAAACAAAACACATTAATCACGAAGAACAATAGGTGAAAAGAAAAAAATATCCAAACTGTAAATTTATGTTGTTTAAAGTATAAAAAGAGGGCTAGTGAGATGGCTTAGGAGGCTAAGGCACTTGCCTCCAAGCCTGACAACTTGAGTTCAATCTCCAGGGCCCACATGGTGGAAATAGAGAGCCAAGTCACACACACACACACACAAAAAAGTATGTCAAGAAGTCATACATGATGCATGTGCTAGTCTTTGATCCCAGCACTGAAGTGAAGGCCAGCCAGGGCTACACGGTGAGACCCTGCCTCAGGAAAAGAAAAAAACGAAAGGAAAATGAGAGAGGGAGGGAGAGACGGAAGAAGGGAAGGGAGGGAGGGGGGAGGGAGGAAGGAAGGAAGGGAAAGGAGAGAAAGTCACAGGTGAAAAAAATCCTAATTCATTGTATTCACAACATAAATTATCAGATTACAACATGAAGGCACTTAAACATCTTTGCATGCACATGCTGTACTTACATACATGCAGGCAAAGCACTCATATACATAAAATAAAGTACTTTCTCAAAGTTTAGACATCAAAGATTCAATGAAGCCAGGCATGGCAACTCATGCTTGTAATCCAGGCACTCAGAAGGATGAGCCAGGAGGTCCATACCGGCCTGGCCCTACAGGGAGTTGCCTCTGACTTTAAATAAATAAATAAATAAAAATTACCATGTATTACATGACCCAAATGGAAACAGTAAATTAATCAAAGGCAGGAGCATAGCTGGGGGTGCATCTCAATGGTAGGACACACACAGGTTCTGAGTTTCATTCCCAATAGCATAAAAAAGGGAAGGGGGTATATGATAATTATTTTGTAAATATTTTTATTTGTTTATTTTGGTTTTTTAATGTATGTGAGTGTTTTTGTAAGTGCACCAAGTGAGTACAATGCCCATGGAGATCAGAAGAGGGTACTGGATCTGCTGGAATTAGAGTGAAGGATATTGTTAGCTGCCATGTGGATGCTGGGAACAGAACCCAGGTCCTCTGCAAGAGTAGCCAGTGCTAGTGCACTTAACTGTTGTTATCTCTCTAGCTCCTACAATAATTTATATGAATTTTATGCATCATTAACATATTTGAAAACCTACTATTATTCAATGCCATGTAAGATACAAATAATTTTTTATTACATTTATTTATTTAGTGTGTGTGTGTGTGTGTGTGTGTGTGTGTGTACGCACACTGGCAAACATGCAACAAAGCACATGTGAGTTCAAAAGTCAACTTGTGGGCGTCAATTTTCTCCTTCTACCACATGGGTCTGGGGATTGAATTCGGGTTGTCAGGCTTGATGACAAGAGCCTTTGCGAGTGAACCCATCTTACTGGTACATGAAGGAGAAGAAAAAAATGTAAGACAGGCATTGCAGCACATGACTGTAACCCTCCAGCACTCGGGAGGCTGAGTTCTAGGGCAGCCCGAGTTATACATACAAGACTCTGTGATGAAGAAGCAAGACACTGGGAAAGGAGGATGAGGGCAAGGGTGGGGGCGGGGGGGGCAGATAATCATCATTCAGTCTTTAAGTAACCCTAGAAGAAAAACTGTTTTGAAAATCAAGTTAGGTACATTTACTTGGTTTCTTAAAAGTAAATATTGGCTATAGAAGAGTACTAAATTCTACGAAAGTATAAAGAAGCATGTAAGGGGCCTACCCATATTCAACAATCTCAAAATCATTTCGTAATCTCAATTCTCCTTCCCTATGGCACATGCAGTTTTACATTAAATTAGAAGCAGTTGTTCCATTATAAACTGCTAGAAACTCCTCCTAACACCATCTTGACCTCAAATCATCCTTGGTGTAAAAGATTTCACAGAACTCTGAGACCCTTTTCCCTTGGCAACAGTGAAAACAGGAGGGTGAGATCTAAATCCTGAGGTTCAAAGTTTTAGTTTCTTTATTTAAAACAAAACAAAAAAAACAAAAAAAAACAAAAAAAACAAAGTATGCCTATTCAGCAACAATGATACATTGAAGAATTATAGCATACAATGAAAGAAAGGAAATTTCTCAGTGTTTTCACATTTCTGGCTCTTTCACATTTCTGGTGTTACTCTTTAAGAGTCAGGAAAAATAAACTAGTATTTCCAGGAATTCTCAGAAATTTCAAAATTATATTATTTTAAACATACTTCTAACAATCTATACATTGTATTTTTTAAATTTATTTTTATTCTATTGTTTGAGTGTCTTCTCTGCCTGTTAAGTGTACCATATGTGTGCAATATCTACAGAAGCCAGAGAGGGCGTCAGATCCCCTGGAACTGGAGTTAAAGACAGCCATCTCTCCATCCTCCACACACTATTTTCTGATTAGCTAAAATTCTTGTTTAAAAATAAATACAAAGTCTAGTAGTACTGACAAAGCAATATATGCAACAGGACTTTTCAAACAATGAAAAACACAATTTGAAGTTTTGTTTTCTGTCATACATTCACAGAAATTTGAAACAAGAATCCACTGTCTTCGTGAATTTTCTTGAGTTTAATGATCAATGTTTTCTATTTTTCCTTTTTTTTGGTCTTTTTGAGACAGGGTCTCCCTGTAGCTCTGGCTGGCCTGGAACTCTCTGTGTACACCAGGCTGGCCTTGAACTCACAGGATTCCGCCTGCCTCTACCTCCCCAGTGCTGGGATTAAAGCTGTGCGCCACCATGCCTGGTGATCAATGTTTTCTTATAATGAGGAGTCTTCTTTTGGTACACATAAAACCATTCTTGCAATGTTTAAAAGACAGCAGTATAAAAAGAGCCTTAGAAATAGTGTGTTACTGTCTAGGGCCATCACCCTGATGAGACTCAGTGGAGGATGATCCTGGAAAGATAAGCAAGGTCCAACCTGGTTAGTACTTCGATGGGAGAAAGGATGCTTACTGAAAGGAAGCATGCAGCCCTGTGTTCTCCAAGTTCCCTTTCCACCTCTTTTTAACCATCTTTTTTCCTCCTTTGGCAGTGCTGAGGACGGAATCCAGGGCTTCGTGCATGATAGACAAGTGCTCCACCACTGAGCTACACTCTCAAGTTCGCATCATTTAACTGCCCCAGATTATCTCCCTGAGGGTTCTAAAGTGAAGGAGAGCTTGTCTCCAACAACCTCAAATATGGGAGAAAATAAATCTCATCTGAACTTGGAAAGTGAAGTCAAAGTTACAGTCAGTGTTCTATGACATTTCAAATAAACGCAGAAATCAAAGATGACGAAAACAAGGCTGGGGCAAAGCTCAGTGACACAGCACTTGCCTACCATGCATGAACCTGGGTTCAATCTCCAGCACCTCACAAAATAATAATAATAATAATATTATTATTATTATTATTATTATTACAACAGTTATATGTCTGTTGCAAAAGGCATTTCAGGGTCTTTGGTAACTGAAACAATAAATAGACCTGTGCCTAAATATTTGAGTGTTACAAAAAAAACACTATGCATGTAAAAATAAACATTTTTAGAAAATAATAATAATAATAATAATAATAATAGAAAAAGCATCATGCTCAACTCAATAGAAAGGGGATAATCTCTACAACTAGGGAAATTGTCTTTAAACTCCCTATTGGCTTTCCTTTCAACTATTTTCTAAAACACTAACTTCTAATGTCAAAAAAAAAAAATCTGGGGGCTGGAGACACGGCTCAGTGGTTAAGAGCACTTCCAGAGGATCTGGGCTCAGTTCCCAGTACCCACATGTCAGCTAACAACTATTAGTAATCTAATTCCATGGGATCTAGCCTCTGTAGGCATTGCATACATGTAGTGTACTTACATCCATGCAAACAAAATACTCATACACATAAAGTAAAAATAAATAAATCAAAAACATCTAAAATGAAAGAAAATCTACCAGCATATTATCTGCAACCCGAGAATGTACTATTACACATTTGACAGCATGGTAAACCTCTAATAACTGAGCAAAGCAAACTGGGAAGAAGAGAAGACCTGCTATCCAATTGCATCTGTATAAAAATTGAGTAGAGTGTGGTGATGCACAAGGCCTGTAATCTCAGCGAAGGCTGAGGCAGTAGGGTAGAGAATTTGAGGGCAGCCTGAACTACACAGCAAGTTTGAAGCCATTTTGTACAGTGAGAACCTGTCTCAAGTACAAAAATAATAGTTTATATGAAATTCTTGAAAATACACACTAACCTATAGTGGCAGGAAGCACATTCATGGTGGGGGTGGGTGATCAGGCAGAAAGGACACAATTCCAATGGTCTCATGGGGCGGGAAAGCTCTGTGCCCCTAGGATAGAAAAGCCAGAAGAATAAACAAGGCTTCCTTTCTGGCCAGATTCTACATCCGGTAAGGAAATGTGAGTGACAAGAAAGTGGCAGGTTTCTAGGAAACACTGCATGGAAACTGAGCAAGGACCCAGTGGGAAACTACACCCATCCCCCAAGCTACTGCATCATCCATTCTGATTCACCTATAGGACACACGTGTCAGCTGCTGCAGTCTCCGACACCAATTAGGAAACGACAGAAATAATTAATACTCGGTGCAACTCAATATTGCTCAGTGATGTGTATCTGTATGCCAAGAACCACCTGGTGAAATTTCAGTCCGGAAAAAAGACACGGCTCTTTTCACGCACTGGGCTCTCTCATTTGGTTTCTGATTTCTTCTCATTAGACTAAAAGTGGAGTCTTAACAGATCAGTTAAACTAAAAGTTGAGTCCCTCTGTGTGTGTGTGTGTGTGTGTGAGAGAGAGAGAGAGAGAGAGAGAAGAGAGAGTGGGGGTAGGGGCAGGGTTTTACTACGTAGTCCAAGTAGACTTGGAACTTACTATATAACTCAGGCTGGCCCTGAATGCACAATCTGTCTTCCAGAGTACAGGGATAACAAGTGTGCACCACCATGCTGTCCAGAAGTTGTACTTTAGTGGGTGATCTCTCACTCATAACGAGAATGTTTGATGCTGTTGTAGAGAAACAGCTAGCACTACCCTTGGACTATCAAAAGAAACGTTTTCCTAGCTAAACAGAGGAACAATGGTGCAGTAGTCTTAAAATTCTTTTAAAGATTTTTTTTTTTGTCTTTTGTTTCCACTTACGTTGCTGGAGGTCATAGGCCTGCACTGGACTTCCTGTAGAAGCTTGAAGGAAAGCCAGGTGCAGTGATGTGTATGACTGCAATCCCCTCTACTCCGAGATTGATAACAGATCAAACTTAAGAGTCTGGTTAACATATTAAGACACATCAAGAAACCCAAAACATTGCTCCCTACGTGGACACTTTCCTTCAGATTATCTCAACTTCTTCCTTAGTTGTTAGGATTCGATCTGTACCGTGGGTTGTGTACCCTAAGGTTCCCTGTGAGTGGAAATGCACTATAATGAAATAAACTTACAGGTCTTTTACATAGTCAATTTGCAGTTTTCCTGGGTGTTAGCAATGATCCAAATGCAGTCAGCAGCCCATATTTAAATCCTATGTATACTCAGTGTTCCTATCCCCTATGGAAATGTCCAAGACTACCCAATTCCAGCTCTTCTGCTCACTAACTGTGCCCCCATATACAGACAGACAAGGGTACCCACTGTGTGAAGTGGGCAGAAGCAACTACAGCGTCCTATGCAAGGTGACCTGCCAGGCCTATGGAATGTCTTGGGAGAGCTGTTCATTATCTACACACTGAGCCCTGGGTTGGGACAAAAGAATGAGGTGCCCTGCCAGCTGTGAGGAGCTGGTGCACAAGGACAGCAGACGGCATCCTACTCGATGAAGCAGATAAAGCACCAGGCACATGGCCAGGTCCAGCATGTGTCTGACCACCTGTTGGCATCTCCACTTTACCAAAGAAAATAAGGCAAAGCTAGACAGCTCTACCTCATGGCACAGCCCACTGCCCTACTACTGTGACCCTGCTACCATTGAAGCAAGGCCCTTCTGCAAAGCCTGTTGTACATTCTGCAGCATCAGGAGGGCAGAACAGCATGGAACATGTACACAGCATGCTTTATCTCCCAAGAAAGGACTCAGAATATGCAGAAGGCTTTATCCTTTCCGTTATCAGATTAATGATGCTACAGATTTTTCTCCATATGACAAGAATTGAGAGTTACTTCTTGAAGTCAGAGGGTAGCAACATGAAACACATTTTTCAAATATTTGGTTTATTAGATTTTCCTAACAATCGTAAGATACTTAAATAAAGAACAAGTCATCCCTGATCACAAGGGAAAGAATTTCTATTTGAAAGGCTTTCATGACCCGACTCCTGCAAGCCACAGAACTTGCTCACTGCCAGAGCCTGGGCTGGGCCATCTTCCAGGAGTGTGCCCATGGGTGCTGGGGAAACATTCACTGTGGGCAGACAATTCAGGGTCTGGGGATCAGCTGCCCATCAGCTGACAAAAGGGGCCCACCCAATGGGGTCCATCCACACAAGGAAGCATACTTTCAATTCCAGACAGAAATGAACAACGGCCAAGCCTTCTGTGATATGCATGAATCTTGACTGTGCAGTGCTATGTAAAAGCCAGACACAAAAGGTCAAATGTTGCATGATTCCACATACAGGGAATTTCCACACAGGCCCAACCAGAGGTGCAGAGAGCAGACTCCTGGCTGCCTGGGGCTAGGGTGTACTCAGGGATGAATGCTTCACAGGTACAAAGTATCACTGGGGGGTAGGGAGGGGGATGGAAGTGTTCTGAAACTGGATCCTGATGGAAGAACAAACAAATTCTGAATTTACTAAATCACTGAAGTTAAAACTAGTGAACCACCAGGCTTGGACCCATAACCCCAGCTACTTGGGAGGTGGAGGGAGGAACATTACAAATTCAAAGCCTGTCTGAGCTACAAAGGCAGTCTGGAGCAAGCCTGGGCAACTTAGTGACACCATGTATCAAAAAGTAAAAAGAGGACTTGGAATACACCTCAGGAATTGGGTACTTGCCTGGCATGCAAGAGGGCCTTCAATTTGACAGAAAAAATACCGGATAGACTTAATAGTGTAAAAATTATGCACTCCAGAAAATTTCGAAAGAAAGCAAGGGCACTGGGCATGGTGCCTGGCAAACTCCTGTGAGTTCAACATTTGGGATCCCAACTAAGGAAGGTTCAAGGCCAACCCTGGTTACTTAGGAAGACCCACTCTCAAAAAAAGGGGAGGGGGAGGAAAAAGGGAAGAAGAGAGCAAGAAAGGGTGAGGAAAGGGAAATGCCATGGAGACTACGAAGGTTCCAAAAAGACACATAAACGACTGTCTTAAATGTGCTTAACAATTTCTACTTCCAATCTGCTCAGCTTTTTTCAATGAGGCCCTACAAGGAACAAACACACGTGTGTGCGCGTTCTCTCTCTCTCTCTCTCTCTCTCTCTCTCTCTCTCTCTCTCTCTCTCTCTCTCTCTCTCTCTCTCTCTCTCTCTCTCTCTCTCTCTCTCTCTCTCTCTCTCGTGCATACATGACATCCACCCACACCCACCCCGTTTTTAAAGAGGAGGGGAACCAGCTGTAAATAGTTTCTGTTTCACTTGCAACCACTTGTCACAGGAGGGCGGTCCTGGGATGAAGGAACTCAGACTAGGCCACCAAGCAAGCTTCCTTGGGCCTCAACCCTCTAAGGGCTGCCAGCAGGATTCTGGCCTCATCCCCATTGCTACAAGTTCCCCTGCCCAGGTCCTCCAGATCTGCAGGCTGCAGGTGGCCAAGGACAAATGCCTCCACCACTTGCAATAGCGCTGCAGAATGTGCCCCTACCGTGCAACAAGGCTTCTAGATCAGGCTCCACAGCAGGGTTCTCCTCATACCTGAGACCTTGGGGAACTCCAGCTCCCACCAGCTTTACTCAGTGAACACTGTTTATCCTCAAAATAGAAACCTACCTTCAGAGCCAGGGGAAAGAGTGGATCAATGTGGGCTTGTTTATCCAGTCCCTGGTGCAGGCCTGGGGACCTTCCAAAGACCTGTTTTCTAAAATCAAAACTCTAGCACATGCTTGTGCTAAAGTCAAGCCTTCTATCAGGTGTAGTCATTGTAAACACACTGACCAAGGATTATGACAATATTTCTCTACAACTTAGCATCCCATATGCTTTTTTTTTTAGTATACTCTGCATTCCTGATAAATTCCCAAGGGGGTGAAGTTGCTGTAGATCTCACTCCCTTAGAACAGCAAATTCAATATAAGGCTGCCAGAGGGAGAGTCAGATGAGCCCATGCCCAGCAATGGGCCAAGGTACACAACCATAGGAACCCATATTCAACCCACCCCTTCTCCTGTGGACTTCTGGTCTTCAGAAGCAATCACAAAGCATAGGACCTCTGAGTCAAATTTTCTGACACCTAGTTAGGAAATGAAAATTTTACACCAGTGCATTTAGCTGTATTTATAGTAAATACAGTCAGCTTCAATCTTTCTCCATTCACTAAGAAGTCTGCAAAGTTAACATAATCAAATCTTCTTTCCATAAGCATACATTCCCTGAAATATCTGCTGGACCGAGGGAATTAAAGGCTGACCTTGACGGACTGAGCAGGACACACCAACCTCCCAATGGAGGAAGCTGCCTGCATCTTAGTGACAGCTGGTGCTGGGTGGAGTTTCAGACCAAATCCAGTCAGGGCAAAGGGAATCTGACAGCACCAGGCACAGACAGGGCAGCTGGATAACAATCTCTCTCCCCCAGAACAGTTCTCCAACAAGGAAAATCCCAGCACAGACTCTGGATACTTTTAAGAGGGAGAGAGGAACTCATGCCCTGATGAGTTCTGGGCATTTGGAACTTTCTCTTCAGTCTCCATCTCAAAAAGCCCCACAGCAATTGCCATATCCCTTCCTGAACTCCCTATTCTGTCTGAAGAGCTCTCCCAACTCCTTCCCAAAAGGTTCAAAATAAACTTCCTCCAACACCAGAGCATTTGTAGAAACAGGCACAAGGAAGCCAGGGTGCCAAGCCTCCCTCAGAAGGGACTCTGGTGGTTTGCATGCCTTGACACTCGAGCTACACCACCCATTTTGTCCTCTTAATTTGTTCCCTCCTCTGCCTAGCCTCTGTCATCCTCATGGATGGTTCCTGTTTCCTCTTTCCTCACCTATTCCCTGCCCTTCCCCATTGTTCCCTGGGTAACCACCAACTCTTCAAGCATGCCACTTCCCTAATAAAGGGAAACCTGACACTCTCACACTCCATGCCTCCAACAGCGGTTGTGACCGCCTACCTTCTGAACAAGCTCAAGTGCAAACAGAAAAAAGGCTCAACAAATTTTGCAGGCAGTCTAGCCACCACCTGTGATTCATGCAAAGCATTTAACACTCTCTAGGCAGCTACCCAGTGAGGCAGAGGATGAGCAGAATGCAGAAAAAAACTGTGGGAAAGGAGTCCAAGAGAGGCAACAGTGTCAGCTACTGAGAAAACAGCCAGAGGGAAAAGCACAAGACGTTTCCCATGGCACTGAATATAAAGTCAAAGATTTTAAGGTTAATGAAGGCTTCTGTGTAGCTTTCTACCCCTTTCCTAATTCTATGGTTTTGTTTGTTTTGATTTTATTTTGTTTTGAGACAGAGTCTCATAATCGCATAATGTAGCCCTGGCTGGCCTAGAACTATGTAGACTGGGCTGGCTTTGAACTCACAGAGATCCGCCTGCCTTGACTGTCCAAGAGCTGAAATTAAAGGCTTGTGCCACAGCACTAGGCTGCCTGTGATTGTTTTTCTGCCATACTTTGCTAAGGTTTTATTTTTGTCAATTCAAAATGGAAATAGTCATTGTGTTGCCATTTGTAAAACTGTATGTGTGGGCGAACTGATAGATAGCTGATGGTTGACAAATAAAAATAAATGCATGTGATTTTGTTTAAATCACCAAAGTACTACAGAGACATAAACTACAAAAGCAGCAGCCAGGCAAGCTGGCCTGTGTCTGTAGTCCTACTTACTGGAGAGGCTGAGGTGAGAGGATCTCTTGAACTCACAAGTTCAAAGGTCAGCTTCCACAACACAGTAAGAATGTCTTGAATTCCAAAAATACACAGGCATACACACATACATACATATGCATGTATGAATATGTATAGGGGGAGTATGTGTCATTATGGTTTGAATATGATATATACCCCACTGGCTCATTCCCCGTGGTCCCTAATTGGTGATGCTATTTTTAAACTTCAGAGCTTGAGGTCTAGCTGGAGGATGTAAGCCTATCAGTTTCCAACATCATCTGGATATAAAGAAGAGACAAAATGAAGTCATCAAAGCCTACAATCAGAATTCATGAGATGGCAGCAGGCTGAGTCCCCCACCCACAGTTTCAGACTGGGCAGATCTGGGGTGGGGCTGAGACTCTGCATGTTTGTTTAACATTCTCCTAAAGCAGGTAGATGCTGTTGGTTCCAAGACCTCTATTATACAATCTGTGCTTCAATGCCTTTAGCAGAATGAGGCATCATTGGTCATCTGTTTTCAGGTCCAGCAACACCATTATTTTCCCAGATCTGCTGGTCTTTCCTCTGCCCTACGGCCTGTGAGCTTGTTATGCTTTAAAAATCCCTCAGCTCCAGCCACAACACAGAGACAGCCCCTTTCCCTTCCTGTGACCCCTTGGTCACTAGAACCTAGCAAAAGCTTCACTCCACCCCCCTTGCCATGCCCAAAGGGAACATGGTCTCCCCAACACAGAAAACAGACATATTCAGGACTCCAGATCAGTCTCTAGCCAAAGAAGGGACATGATTTTATATTAAGTTTTGCAGGGAATACTTGGTACTTGGCTGTAAACCTGTCATCAAGAATTAAGGCTACTCAGTCACACATGGTGATGTGTGATGCATACCTATAATCCCAGCACTTGGAAGGTGGAGGCAGAAAGATCAGGGGTTCAAGGCCAGCCTTGGCTATATATCAAGTTTGAGGCTAGTCTTAGCTAAAAGAGAACCTGTATCAAACACACACACACACACACACACACACACACACACAAGCACGAAACAAAAACACAAAACAAAACAAAAAAGGGGGTGGTAGAATGGTTTGGGATCATGTGTCTGCATGCATGCTCATAACTTGATGACACTATTTGGAGAAGCTGTGGCACACCTTTGGTAAGTGGAGCCTAGTTGGAGAAAGTGGACTACTGGGAGGCTGGGCCGTGAAGTTAAGAGCCTGCCCCACCCCTCTGGCTCTTTCTCTGCTTACTATTATGCTGAGATATAGGGTCCTGCTGCCACGAAGCCACCTGCCACCACAGTGAACTCTTTCTCTTCAAACAATGAATGAGTCAAAATAAATTCTTCCTTCTTTAAGTTGAGTTACCCAGATATTTTATCACAACAATAAGAAAAGCAATACAGAGGAGAGGGAAAGAAAGGTAGACCTTGAATTTGATAACAGTCATCACCTCAAAAATTCAATGAGAACTAAGCCAGATGTGATAAGGTAGAGGAAGCAGATCAGGAGTTCAAGGTCATCCTTACCTATATGAGTTCCAAGGCAGCCTGGGCTACAAGAGACCCTGTCTCCAAAAAAGAGAATCTAGGTGTGGAGGGAAAGTGCCCCTTGCACAAGAACTCAGGCCCACATTGTCAAGCCCATAAAAAGCAATGCTCCTGTTCATTTTCCCAGTTCTGTGCTAGGTTACTGTCCCCAATCTTATCTAAAGAAATGTTGGCAACTGATTGCTGCTAGATGAAGAAGAGCTGATCTTTCTAAAACAAGGGACTATAGATAGGCTGACTAGACTTAGTGAGTGGACTTTCATTGGGGAACAGCTGGGGGCACTGACAACACAGCAGGCAGTAACAGAGATGACAGAGTATATGGGCTTCAGTGGTGGTGGTGGGGAGGCTATGGGAGGGTGCCAGTGGGGATGGGGGTATAAAGATGATGAGGATTGCTTGAGATGTTCTGTATGAAATATGCACACACACAAAAAAAATCAATAAAATAAGCAATGTTCCCATTTCATGGAGGAACAAGGGTACCTTCAAGGAGGCTTAAGGTCAAAGCAAGCCTGCTCCCAGTCTTGGCTGCAGGAAGAATCATCTGGAGAGGCTTAAAAACCAAGATTCTTCAGCTTAGCATGTAGCTTAATGGTCAAGTACTTACCTAGCCTATGTAAAGCTCTAGGTTCAATTCTCAGCACTGGGAATAAGAAAGTTGGGCTGCGGATTGTGGGCTCAGTTGGTAAGAGTGTCTGTCTACCAAGCAGGAAAACCTAGGTTCTATGTCTAGTATTACATAAACCCCTGTGATCCACACCTGTAATCCTAGCACTCAGGAGGTAGAAATAGGCAGATCACAAGTTCAAAGCCATTCTCAGCTACACAGCTAGCTGGAGGTTTGCTTGGGCTTCATAAAAAAGAAATCTCAAAAACAACAAAAATGGACCAGGGAAATAGCTAAGTGGATAAAGTGCTTACCTCGAAAAATGCTATTGGGATCCCAGGAACCCATATAAAGTCAGATGTTATAGCACAGAGCTGCATGCCTCATGGGCCAACTAGCCTGGCATGTGCAGTGGTGAGCAAGATACCCTGCCTCAAACAAGGGAGAAGACAGTGATCAATACTCAAGATTGTATTCTGACCTCCACATACTCTGGAACTTGCAAGCACATTCCCCGCCCCAACACTAAAGTATACAAGTGCATAAAACATAAGTGGTAGATGAGTACTGACTAAAAGGAAAGCCATGCGAGTTCTCTTTCTTGCTGTAAAACACACTCTCAGTCTGCTCATGGTACCGGAATACAGCTTCAACATCCAGTGTCCAGTGAAAACTAAAGGCTAGGAAATGCTCATCTCCCAGGGTTGCATAAACTGTCCGTGACACTCACGTTCCTGGTTCCTGGAGACGGAACTACAAGAGATTACCTTTTTATCAATGTTGGAAGTAAACACAGGATACAGAATTACAATGTAGCTTTCTCTAAATGCCCACTCACTAATTTTCTCATCCCAGCAGAGTTTATGGGAACAAATTCCCAGAGGATTCTCATCATGCTCAGAACTGAAACTTTCAGAAAAAATTAAAATTTCATGCTGTCACGGGATGATTAGTTTACATAGTTCCCTTCCCACCCCTGAGAGAAGAGAAAGCAACAGAACAACGAACAGGGGTCTCTATGAGGAGAGTCACAGGAACCTCAGGACCACACACACACAATCATAATTCCTTTCATCTTATTCCAGAATCACATATTTTCTTTCTTTAATATTGAGTCACAAAGCAGGGGGGGAGTATTATTTTTATTGCACTTACTTTCTGGCCATATGAATTTTGTTTGTGTGTATGTGTGTGATATATGTGGGTGAGTGCATGCATGCCACAGTGATGTGTGGATCAAAGGACAACTTATAGATGTCAGTTCCCTCTTTCCATCATGGGGTCCAGGGATCAAACTCAGTTTTGCACCTTAACAGCAGGGCCATCTCATTGCCCCCTTTTTAATAACTTGAATTTTCCAGATGAAGACTTTAAAAGCTATTTCAAGCACAAGTTAACCTACAACCTCTGTGTTTTGATATTTAGGGAGATTTCTCCAAAGCTGTTATTGCAAGAATAGTGAACTTTAACTTAGAAGAAATCTTTGCTGCTTTTACTCCACTTACTCCATTTATATCAAAAAGATGTAAGCACCACCTTCAGAAAGCACCCCCTCACCCACCCACATAGGCACTCCCTCCCTCCCTCCCTCCTGAGGGTATGTGGAAATCTGGGGTCCCAGGAAGAAGATTGGTAAGTACCCACCCCACAGGAAACTTTGGGGAACATTTGTCTTGGATCTTCTCTCACTATTTCCCTCCTATTGAGCAGCAATTGGACACCCCTAACAGAAGAAAACAGCCACACTGCCAGGCTCAGCCCAGCCCAACTAAGACCCAGCACAGTTCAAAGGGGAAGAATTCTTGTGTGCTAGGATCACAGAAGCACAGCAGGACTACTGATCCACACACCCACATTCCAATACCCAGAATGCTTCTCTGCACGCCTCCATGGCTGCTTCAGGGGAGCGCCAGGAACTAACTAAGAGGAACTTTTGTCCAATTGAATAATTTTGGGGGAAGGAGAGAAGGAGAGTGGTAGAGAAAGAAGGGGGAAGGAGGGGAGCAAGGAAGGAAGGGGAGGGAGGAGAGATGAAGGAACAAAATGCATGGAAGAGTTCTAGGTTTGACAGTCATAACTTACACTTTCCTGGCTATTGCTGCAAATTTAGTTTTTATACTGTTCTTTAAACTAAAAAGATGAGAGAGGAACCCAGAATGTAAGCACACTATATTCACTTAAAACTTAAATATTGCAGTTGGGTATCAGGCTCCTGCTTGTAATTCCAGCACTAGGGAAGGAGAAGGATGCGCTGAGTTCAAGGCCAGTGTGGGCTACAAAGTGAGACCATCTCTCATAAAAATTTAAATGTTGGCACTAGCAATGAGGGTCAGTGTTAGAGTACTTGGGCTAGCATGTGCAAGGCTCTGGTTCTACCTCAGCACTGCAAAATTCAAATAAAAACTCATTTTTCAACTTAAATCCAGAACATAATTCCATAATGACTATACAGATCCAGCTGGGTTCTGGGGAAAATAACTGATATAAACTAATAAAGTTTTTATGGCAGAAACTTACACTAATTGAAGGCACAACTAAGGGCACAAATAAGATCTCATTTCTTATGGTGGCAATTCAAATGCTCTCTTACCACTAAGAACAAGAGGGTTGCAGATGTAAGCCAGCTGGTACAGTGCTTGCCTATCATGGTTTAATCTCTCACATCACACAAACCAGGCATGTTGGTGCATGCCTGTAATCTCCAGAATTGGAAGGTGGGAGCAAGAGGATCAGCTTATTCTCGGATACATAGCAAGTTCAAGGCCAATGTGGGATGCAAAAGACCCTGTCTCAAAAAAAGAAAAAAAAAATAAAGAAGAAATTTATGAGAACAAAGTATTCAGAAGATATGTGATATTTGATAATGATGAAATTTTATTCCAAAGTGCAAGTAATTTGGCAATGGCCATATATAATAATCAGAGTAGTTAGTGATCTTTCCAAAATTAGGTGGTTCATTGGATGATTTTAAGTTCCATGATGATGAATATTTACACTAGGCTGCAACTTATGGCAGAATTATCAGGACAAACTAACTTAAAGCCCTAGTACTAGAATTGGGTCATCAAAGCACCAATAGCTGAATGCAGTGGCTTTAATAGCCAGGTCTCTCTCAAGCAGATTCACTGTTTTAATTACCTTCCTCTCTGCATAACACACAGGTCTCTTCTGTGCATGCTCTGGAATCCCTTACAGGAGCACACACATTTCCACATAAAAACATTCATCAAGGCTGCACATATAGCCGCGCTAGTGATAGAGTGCATGCTTATCATTTGTGAGGACATGGCTTCCATTCCCAGCCCAAAAGTGGGGGGGTGTTTCATAAGTGTTAGTGATAGACAACCTCTCTGTCCATCTTGTCACTTCTTGTGCTAATGTGCTAACTGAAATCATTTCTGACATCCAGTCTCCACCAGGAATAGCTAGCTGGCTGCATGTTACTTTGAAAAAGAAAAGCAGGAAAGGCTCTAATGTCTTCTAGGGAAATCCAATGGACACCTCATGTATTTGTTTATAGCATTATTATTATTTGTGACTTACAATGTTTCCTAAAAAAAGAGGAAATTTAATCCCAGTACTCCGGAGGCTAAGGGATGAGGACCTCCAGTTCTAGCCAGCCTGAGTTACATAGAAAGACTGTCCCAAAAATTAATTAAAATAAGATAAACAAATACATAAAAATTTAGAATAAAGGATAAAATGGAAACTTTAAGTCAAACTGGCCCAAATGTCTCACCTAGTCAGCTATTCTGTAGTAATTCTTATTCTCAAGACGTGATGGTATACAGCTGTCACTTCGGTGCTCAGGAGTTGGGGGGGTGTCTCTGTTTTCTTACCTCTTGGAAACTGATCACAGAATATGATGGGAACCTTCGGGGAGGGACAAGGCCCCAAGGAAGCTAAGCCCTGACCTGAGGCACAAGAGAATACCTGCTCTAGGTATAGGCCAAGTCCTCCTGGGCATACAGAAAGGCATGGTCTATATAGCATGCACCAAAACCTCCACAGAGCTCTGAGGAGTGGCTGCCTCAGTGCAGGGTGCAGATCTAAGAGCCAGGATTCCAATTGACCAACACTGCTCAGCCCTGGCCTCTACTAGGAATGGATGATGCAGGGGGATGGAGGGGCTGCTGGAGGGAGCAGCCCCTCAAGCCACACAGGTACCATCTCTACACCATCCAAGTGCCAGGTCTGATTCCAGTGCCTCTGAGGTAGCATTTGAACCCCTGGCCACTTCTCTTCAGCAGCCCAAGGTTTTCTGACGCTCTGCACATCCCTGCACCTGTTCACACTTCTACTGCCAGTGAGCTCAGTCTCCACACTCCTGCTTTGTAAAACTGGTCCATGGTTCTACTAGTGGAAAAGGACATTGCACTAGAAATCAGTTCTTATTCCAATATGCACCAGACCATGGGGCCAGTTGCTAAAACTCAGATTCCTGAGCTCCAGAAAGCATATTTTAGTACATTTAATAATTCTGTCAGCTGGACATGGTGGCCCACACTTGGAATCCCAGCGCTAGGGAGCCTGAGCAAGAGGACCATGAATTCCTGGCCACCTGGAGCTACACAGACCGTGGCTCAAAAACCCTCTAATAATGAAACATGGGACATGTTGTGCCCATCAAACTGCTTTCTAAATAATTATGTTTAGGGCTAGAGAGATGGCTCAGCAGCTAAGAGCATGTATTGCTCTTGTAGAGGACCTGTGTTCAGGTCCCAGCATTCATGTAGGGTGGCTCAAAACCACCTCTAAGTCCAGCTCCAGAGGAAGCCAATCCTGTCGGCCTTCACGGGTACCTGCACTCATGTGCACATACTTACACACAGAAGCATAGGCATACACATAATTAAAAAATGAATCTAAAAAAAACAAAATAACTGTGCTTATCCCCATAGATTAGTGCCACTGTCTGTTTTGGTCAGAGCTTTTACTCTTTTTCTCCTGCAGTAGGCAGCAGTAAATGCAGTGACTTGTCAGTCACTTGTCAAAGTGACACATAATTAAAAAATGAATCTAAAAAAACAAAATAACTGTGCTTATCCCCATAGATTAGTGCCACTGTCTGTTTTGGTCAGAGCTTTTACTCTTTTTCTCCTGCAGTAGGCAGCAGTAAATGCAGTGACTTGTCAGTCACTTGTCAAAGTGCTGATAATAATTGGCTGTTGAATGGTAAGCCATAAATGAAACATCTATACATTACCCCCTCCAAGGCCCAAGGAAGACGGGGTGAAAAGAACATAAGAGCCAGAGAATGGGATGGAATAATATTGAGGAATGTTGTCTTCAAGGCATGACAAGGGACACTGCACTCCTGAACTCAAAGCAGCTATGATTACCTGCACAAGATCCCACAGGACTGGGCCAGCTGACATCCTGTCACTGAAGGCAGTGGGAGGTCCCACCCATCCCTGAGGAATATAGGCAGTTAATGGTTGCTGGGGGAGGGTGAGACATTTTCTTCAGTGCCCATGCACCAGTAAGTAACCTTAATTAAATACATCTAATGCAAATGGCAGATGGGTCATATGTCAACCTTTGGCCTCCACATGAGCATGCACAAACATACACTACACACTGGACAAATAAATCAATAAAAATGAAGGAAGGAAGGAAGGAGGGAGGGAGGGAGGGAGGAAGGAAGGAAGGAAGGAAGGAAGGAAGGAAGGAAGGAAGGAAAAGGGGGCTAAGGATACAGCTTAGTGTTATTGTGGTTGCCTACCATCTAGTGTGCACAAGGCCCTGGGTTCCATCACAAGTGTGTACACGCATGCACACACCCACACCCACACCCCCCACACACACAAATGAAGCCAGGCACAGTGGCACACAGCTGGAATCCCAGCACAAAGAGGCTGAGGCAGGAGGATCATGAGGAGGATCATGAGTTTGAGGCCACCTGGGCTACATAAACATTGCCAAGACCGTATCTCAAAAAACAAACAAATGAAATATTCAAATGAAAACCGTAAATCCTACAAGTGCAATCAATGAGCCCTAAATCTAAAAAGTAGAAGTTGATTGAGGGGTTTCCCTCTGGTGTGAGTACATGAAAGAAAAGAGAACCAGAGATATTGGGAAGGAAGGGTTTTTTTTTTTTTTTTTTTTTTTTTGAGCTGTTGGTGCTAGAAAGAGGAACAAGTTCAGGAAGGGATAAGACAATGCAACTAGTTTCACAAATGGGGCTCCAGGAGCAGTGGTGTAAAAGGCATCCTCCTGTGCGAATAGAAGAATGGAGACTGACTTCAACCCTTGGGGAGGAAAGATGTCCACCTTGCAAAAAGGTTAAGTCTACTTCCCGTTCCCTGCACATGTAGAGATATGTGGGCTGCTTCCTGTTCCCTCCTAATGGTGGCCCTATTGAGTGGGGAAATTCACAAAGGGCTCAAAGTACAGCTGCCTATGGGGGGGGGCGCCTTCCCTTGCAACATATTTCTATCTTCCTTGGCAAAGTAGAAAACACCGTGTACACTTCACAGGACAGTGAGGGGATCTCCAGACCGAGCAGCTGGTGAGACTGTGAGAAGCCATTAGTGCAATCCAAAGGACAGGATGACTCTGGCGACTGAAACGAATCCTGTCTGGGAGGATTCCCAGGGCTTCAGTGAGATGCTGCCCATGTTTGTCTGAGCACCCCCAACTGCCACTCTTAAATCTTTCCAAAAACTGTTACTACAGGGGCAGGGAGTCATGCACATACCACAATGCATGTTTGGAGGTCAGAAGACAACTTTGTGAGATTGGTTCTCTCCTTCCACCTTTATGTGGGTTCCACAGACCGAGCTCAGGTTGCCAAGCTGGAGCAGTAAGTGTTTTTACTTGGTGACCCATCTGCCAGCCCCAAGACTTTTTAATTGTTAGTTTAAATTCTGCATAAACAACATCAAAGCCAAAAATGACTGATCCTATTGCTTTAGGAGGCACAAGGTTCCTGTGCACAGGGAATAACAGGTACCATGCCTGAGGGCTGGGGGAAGAATGTAACATAACAAGCTTGCAGCACATGGAAAATTCCCAAAAGAACTGAAAATTTTAGTCTACACAAAGACAGTAAGTCAATGTTCAGAGCAATATCATCCACAATACTCCAGAAGCAGACAGAACCAAATAGCAATCAACAGAGGAATGAATCAACAAAACAATGCACCTTCACTGACCCATAAAAGGAAATGAAGTACTGATACTACAACATGGATGAGCCTCATAAACATGCTTTATGAAAGAAAGCAGACATAAATGACCACATAACATGATTCCATTTTTTATGAAAGATCAAAACTAGGCAAAGCCACACAGAGTGAGAGAAATAAAATACCTCAGTAGGTACCATAGGCAGTGGTAGGAAGGGAACAGAGAAGGACTGCTAATGGGGATGCAGGGTTGCTTTCTGGGGTGATAAAAATGTTCTGGCATCAAAGTGATAATTGCACAGCTCAGTGAGTGAAACAACCACTAGCCCTATACTTTAAAAGGGAGAGTTTTAGCAGGACACATAGCTAGCACCTATTATACCAGGCACTGGGGAGACTGAGATAGGAGGACCTCTTGAACCCAGGAATTCAAAGCCAGCCTGTGCAACAAACACAGCACAACCCCATCCATGAAGGTTAATACTGATTGTCAACTTGACAGTCTCTAGAATAACCCAGGAGACAAGCCTCTGGGCATATATGTGAGGAATTAACTAGATTAGGTTAACTGAGGTGGGAACATTCACCATAAATATGGGTGGCACCACTCCATGGGATGGGGTTCTGTGCTGAATAAAAAGTGGAAAGCAAGCTGGGCACCAAGATTCATCACTCTGCTTCCTGACTATAGTTACAATGTAACCAGCTGCTTCACACTCCTGCCCTGTACCCTTGAACTGTGAGCCAAAGTATACCCTTCCTTAAGTTGTTTTTGTCAGGTTGTAGCAGCAAGGAGACAAATAACTCATATGCCATCCTAGAAAAACAAAGTTAAAAGTGGAGGGAGGGGGTAATTTTGTGGTACACAGTATCAATTTTTCAAAGCAAGGGGGAAACTGGCACATAACCATAATCTCAGCACTTGGGAGATACAGGCAGGAAGATCAGAAATTCAGGCCAGACTGATGAGACTGTCTTTAAAAAAATAAATAAAACAAAGGATACAAGAAAAAAAAAAACCACTTGGGGGTTGGAGAGATGGCTCAGTAATTAAGAGCACTTGCTGCTCTTGTGGAGAACCAGCATTTGGTTCCCAGCACCCACATAGTGGCTTATAACCATCTATAGCTCTACTTCCAGGAGATATGATGACCTCTTCTGGTCTCTGTGGGTCTCTGGGTACCAAATGCATGTGGTGCACATGCATACAAACATGGAAGCAAAACACTCATACACATAAAAGCAGGTAAATGTAGAAGGAAGGAAGGAAGGAAGGAAGGAAGGGAGGGAGGGAGGGAGGAAGGAAGGAAGGAAGGAAGGAAGAGAGAGAGAGGGAGGGAAATTTTTTTAAAGCTATTTCTTTTCAAGAGAAAAGGAAATTAACTATCCTCCTTCCCCAGCCACCCCAAGGAAAGAAACTCAGACACCACACAGTGCACCTTTAATATGAGAGGGCGTAAAATGACCATAGTTACTTAAAGAAACTCTAGCACAGCCCAAGATCAGAATGCTGTCAGGGCTGCAAGGTCAGGAAGGAGTGGAAACTGTTTGCATCCCCAAGACAACCCTCCCCACAGAGCCCAGCCTGGGCTTGTCCTAGGCAAAAGCTCAGTTACCTGTGTTCAGGTGTGCCTCACAATCATCCTTCTTCCTCCATACTTACTGGTTCCCGCTCCTTCTCTGAACCATGCCCTCCTAAGACATGCTGTTCCCCAGGCCACACCTCTCTCCAACTCCAAAGATGATGACTTCAGAAGCAGCTAAAACAGAGATATATTGACTCCAAGAAGCAGGAAGCGCAGGAAAGTTGTGCAACAAAAACTCATTAAATGCCCCTGACCCATCACCCCAGGGGCACATCTACAGCAGAGCTTCCATTAGACGTGTGGGTGTGCCTTTTCCTGACACAGCATCCCAATGCTACCTGCAATTTGGACAAGAGGAAAGAAAACCTAGTCCCATGCACCTCAGGAGTCCTACTGCCTTTGTGATTTGTTTACTGTCCTCCTCATTTTTGATGGTTCTGAAGATTGTTGCAATTTGCGGATGCTAGGCCAGTGTTCTACCTGAGTTATATCTTCAGTCCTTGGTTTTTCAACAAGGTATCTCTCAGTAACCCAGGCTGGCCTCAAACTCATGATCCTTCTGTGTCAGCCTGTATTACAGACCTATGCCATCACATGTGATGCTGCCCAAAGCCCTGGTTTTTAGAACAGCTAAAGCACTTTCTTCAGTCTCTGTGTTGTCTCAGCCTTCCTTACAGGTCCTCTTGGCCTAGGCTCATGGGAAATGGTACCCTGGGTAATCTGTCTGGTCTTGGGTTCTCTGATCTTTGTCTCCAAACTCATATGTTTGAAGCAATTCTGTAACATGACCAGAGTCCTTACCAGGATTGATGTATGAACAACATTTGTTCAAGTGTCCTTTTGTGGGCCTGCTTTACTGAACCTATCCAATCTCTCCTAAGTCTGCTATGTGCTGGGCATAGCCACATGTCTGGCTATTATAGCTTCTTAGAGGACATCCATGATCACATAGGGGCACAGCAACCTTCTCTAGGCCCTGGATTCATATAGATTAGTATGAGAAGGTTTTTACTGTTGTTTCCTGGTGGCACTGGGATCAAATCCAGGACCTTATGCATGCTAAGTACTCACTCTAACAATGAGCAATGCCTGCCCTTCCCCTAGGACCCAAGAGGATAGAATGAAAACCCAGCTTCATTTGCCACTTGTGACTCAAGGCACACGAAGCTTTACCTGGGCTTCTGTTTTCATTAATAAAAAATTAAAATCAAGGATGGGGGTTATCTCAGTGTTATAAAGTACTTAACCATCATGCTTGTGGGCCTGGGATCCATTTCCATGACACAAAATAAAAATGAAATGAATAAAATAAAGAAAGTTGGAACACTATTTAGGACAGGGGAGCCCTTGATACATATGCTGTCTTTTGTCCCTTCCCAAGGTTACATGCTAACTATGTTTAAGAGGGTTTCAGGTTTGACAATCTACCATGTGGGTAGGCAGTATACCTGTGAAATCAACAATGACTGATGACCAGTTTCCACTCACAGGCACCTCCCACTCAGTTAAGCTTGAGGATGCTGGGAAACCAAGGAATAACAAGTACATGATAGGCATTAAGGGATACTGAGCATGACTGGAGAGGAGGGACTGGGGCAACTCACCTAAGAGGTACGATATAAGAGAAGCCTTCGACAAAACTCCTCAATGTCTTCCAAAGAACTTGGCAAAGTTTCCAGCGTCATAGGATGTTGAGAGATAAGCAAATGCTCCTCCCAAATAGCCCTTGCCAAAATTTGTCACATGACTGAATCACTTGACTATCTTAAAGTGTTGTTCTATTACAGCAGGTGAGACTAGGCAAGCAGGCAGCAGCTAAAACATGAAAAACCTCCGATATCTAGCTAAGGTGTTACATGAGGCCTTTCTGGCAACAGCATGAGAACCAGGTTTGTGTTAGCTTGGAGCTAGAAGTCTAAAAGAGTTTAGAATAAGGTGAGATGCAAATTAGTGAGAGGGTTGAGGATGGAGCTCAATTGATAGAGTGCTTGCTAAACATGCACATAGCCCTGTGTTCAATCCCTAGCACTGCATATGGCACACACTTGTAATCCCAGCACTCTGGAAACAGAGGCACTATAAATTCAAGGTCATCCCATCCTTGGCTAGATAACAAGTTTGAGAGAAGCCTGGGATACACAAGACCTCGGAGGGTGAGAGGGAGGGAGGAGAGAGGAGAGAGGGGCATGGGGAAAGAGAGGGAGAGAGAGGGAGAAAGCCTGAGACTACTAAGGTTATCCAGGCAAGGAGTTAATAGTGGAGGCCAAGAAAGCAGCAATGAACACACGATACACACGATGTTATGTAGCTGCTTCCTTCCCTTTGGGTTGAACATGACCTCTGCAGTCCTGAAGCAGACCAGCTGTGAGGACCAGCCCCAAACCCACATGATAGCAGGCTGAAAAGTCTTCGGGAGATTCTCACGCCCTTCCAGTGAACTAGGGTGGAAGTCTTCAGTGGTATAGTTGTGCGAGCATTGCCCAGGCGATGCCCCAGTGATGTGGCTGCTTTTTGAGTCATCCCTGCTCCTATAAGTAACCCCAGTAAACCCACTGGTTCATCAAGCGGAACTTGGACAGAATTCTTCCTGTGGTGTGTCTGTGTCCTCTCTATCTGGGTCAGTGAACAGGCATTTCTTAACATTTTCCCCAGGAAAAGTCATGTGACAGATGACTTTCCTGTGTGTCTGAATAGACACCACATGACTTCATGATCAACTGACTGTGGAAGGCTAATGGGAGAGGGGTAGCAAGGTGACTTCTAGATTTAGGGATAAACCTATGGTCAAGATTAGAAATCCTTGGGGCTGGAGAGATGGTTCAGTGGTTAAGAGCACTGGCTGCTCTTGCAGAGGACCTGGGTTCAGTTCCAAACACCCACATGGCAGCTAAAAACAGTTTCTAACTACAGTTCCAGGGGATCCAGTGCTCTCTTCTGACCTCCGTGACCACTGCATGACCTGGGTGCACTTACATACATGCAGGTGATACACTCATACACATAATAAATATAAAATATATTTTTTAAGAAAAAAGAAATTCAGGAGATTAGAAAAGGTGTAAGAATTCTTTCCAGTGGCTCATGCTGCATGCAAAGAACCTCATCAGTGCCAAGTACCATCCAGAGCTCAGAAGACAAGCTGGGGCTGCACTTGCAGATTCAAGAGTTGTCTATACAAATGTTTTATTTCAAGAAAGCCCACAAGAAGTTGGGTGTGGTGGCACAGCACACCTGGAATCCTGGCACTCGAAGGCAAAGCAGGATTACCACAAGTATGAGGCTAGCCTGGTGTACATAGTCAGTCCCAGGCCAGTCAAGACTACATAGTATAGCAATAATAACTTGATTCAAAAAAAAAAAGGCACACAAGAGAGATCACCTAAATAATAAATAAGCAAGGGAAGTCCTTCAAGAGAAACCAGCATTCCAGAAGGGTACTGGAAAAAGAAAACAATGAGTTTTCATACGAAGCAGACATCTTTCTCAGAACTGCAATTACAGCACGGGTAATTTGAGAATGAAAGTCCTTGTGAAAACAAAGTGAGCTCCGGCTGCTCAGCAGGGCACATAGGCTTGCATCTCCAGAAGCCAATGCAAAATGCATCTCCATGGCAGAAACTTTACAATTATGCAGAGCAGTATGTGGCTTAATTATTTTTCTCCAAAATACCAGTCACTGAAAACGGTGTGCGGGAGTAGAAATAACTTCCAGCTCCTAACCCATCTATATAAAATCTCTATTGTTAAATCAACATAAAATAAATATGACTGGTACAGCAGCAAGCTGGTCTTTTCAAGTCCAGATGTTTTCTTTCCCAACTTTCATTCAAGTTCAGACCCTCTACACACAATGAAAATGTTAAGAATAACATCATACACAAAAAACAAAAACAAAAATCATACAGTTGTTTTAAAGACTGACCTATCTGATCAACTTGAAGTACTGTTTTCCAGAAGTTAGAGGTTGCTTTAGAAAAAATAGAACGATGCAGAAAAGGCTTAACTATAAAAATTAATATATCCCACACAAAAAAATCCTCCCTGTCCCCGACCCTGGGCCCGAGATGGAACCCAGGGCCTTGAGCATGCTAGGCAAGTGCGACCAATGAGCAACATCTCCAGCCCCAAATATTATTTCTTCCTTTAAAAAAAAGACGATTTATGGGGCTGGAGAGATGATTCAGCAGTTAAGAGCACCGGCTGCTCTTGCAGAGGACCCCAGGGTTCAGTTCCAAGCACCCACATGGCAGCTAATAATTGTCCGTAACTCCAGTTCTGACTCCCTGGCCTCCTCAGGCATTGCATGTACATGGTGAACTTATATACACGCAGGCAAAACACTCTAAAAACAACTTTCTAAGTAATTTATTTTGTCTGGGTGTGGGGTGTGTGGGCCTTTAATCCCAACACTTGGAGGCAGAAGCAAGGGGTCTCTATGAGTTTGAGGCCAGCCTAGTCTACATATCAAGTTCCAGGCCAGCCAGCGCTACAGAGTGAGACCCAGTCTCAATAAAAAACAACCAAAAAGGATGTATTTTTATTTGTGTGTGTGTGTGTGTGTGTGTGTGTGTGTGTGTTACCATGCACATGGATCCCTGTGGAGGCCAGAGGAGGGCATCAGAACCCTGAGAATTGGAGTTACAGGCAGTTGTGAGTTACCTGACCTGAATGGTCGGAACAAAACTCAAGTCCTCTAGAAGAGCAGCCAGTGCTCTTAAACACTGAACCATCTCTCCAGCCTCAAATGTCATTAACATTTCAAAGTGTTCAAATTAAAGTTCTTTTAATCTATGTTCTGATTCCAAAGACTTAGCAATCTAATTCCTTTGTTTTTTGCTTTTTCAGACAAGATCTCATGGAGTCTGGAACTAATTATATAACAGAAGTTGACTTTGAGTTCCTGAGTCCCTGCCTCCACTTTCCACTTTATAGTTGTGTACAATGATTGACAATGATTCTCAACATAAGTATCTTTGAATATTTAATAATTAGGTCTTCATGGTTCCCAGCAGAGAATTCATGAGTAGAGGGAAAATAAATATAGCTATACTTCCGCAAATACAATATATGCCTAAGCTACTAATTAGTCAATCTTTTCTTTTTGGTGACATGAATCAAACCCAAGGCCTTGCACATACTAAGCAAGTACGCTACCACTGAGCTACAGCCCTAGCTGCAATTTTCTTTTAATGTTTTTGAAATAATACCACCATGCCACTATGTTTACAACTTTACAAGCATGTGTACAATTAACAGATAAATATCACTGTATTTACAAACTGACAAACACATGCCCAATTAACGTACAGGTAAAATCTCATCAGATATAGAATCTAGGACCTATAGGCAAAGAACTCCCTTTACCTCCTTCACGAGTTCAGGAAGGTCTTTCTGCTCAAATGATGGGGCCCCTTGCTCTCCCCTCCACCTCTCCTTTCCCACTTCCTTGTCATCTCCTCACCAGCTCCACATCCCTCCTAAGGCCAAATGTCTGAGGCCCACATCTTCACCTACCTTCTCACTGCTGATTCGACTCATGTGTCTCTATGTGCTTGCTATTCCTCAAGGGAAGAAAAAGTCTGCCATGAAGGATTCCAATTAGCTAATCTGATGAAGGCAGCCCTGTTAATGACCAGCCCTCCCAGGCAACATGTTCTGGACTCCAACCCATATGGTTAAAAAAGGACGGCACTACCAGGTCAAAAGTCCAATCCCTGACATCATTAAGATGAGCCACCCACCCATCTTGGCCTCAGCCAGTCCTACCTGAGCGCTAATTATCTACACCGGGCATTCTCCCAGCATCCTGCCCTGCCAATCCAGAATTCCCAAGTAAGCATCTATAGGACTGGAGGAAAAGCAAGACAAGGTAAAAACTAAATTACCAACTAAAAGCAAAGGCTAGAGTTGAAGAAGCCACAGGTGTCTCCCATAATAAGTACATGGGGAATATGCTATGTGCTAACTACACACCCACAGCGATCCTTTGTAAGGAAAAAAAATCATGTCCTCCTGCACAGGCACCAAGTATATATTTTGTCCTTTAACTCATTTGTGAAAAAAAAAATCCTTTGATTTCTGTCAGGACTTCATTTGTTCGAACAGTCCCACATATCAAGTAATCCAGGAACCCAAACAACACAGGTTTATTTTGTGCTCTTGCAATGGCAGTATTAGGCAAGTGACCATACTCAGGGCAGTCATCTCCTCTGGCATTTAAGGACCTCTATTCATAAAGCTCTGCCCTGAGGCCATCTTCATCCTAGCCAGGCAGAAGGGGAAACTATGGTGGGGCTATAAAATGGCAGACATCACTTCTGCTTGGGTTTCACAGGATGGTCACACCTAGCTGCACAGGAAGCTGGGAAATGTAGTCCAAAACACCAGGAGGCAGCTGCATGAACTTCCACAAGCAACCACACTGGAGGATCCAAGTCTACATCCTGAAAGATTTTCTGCTGCCAACAAGTAATGGAGTGATGAAAAGGCATTGAGCCTTCATTCCTCCCACTAGTTCACCTCTGACAATTCCTGTTCTGAACAGCGCGTTCATCTGAAAGGCCACTAATGTTAGTAAATTTAACAAAAATATTGTAAAGACCATTAATATTATAAAAACTATTAGTTTTAAAACAATTTAAGTTTTGGATGGTGAAAAGTGAGTAATTCTTTCTGGAAGCTGCATATAACAGAAGCAATATCTCAAACTAACATTAGATGTAGCTTTTACTTTTATTTATTGACGTATTTATAATTTGCAGGGCTGGGAATCAGATTCAGGGCTTTGAACTCATTGGGCAAGCTCTCTATCAGTGAGGTACATCCACAAACCAGATGTATCTTCTAATGAAATGTATACCTACAGATCCCTTACTAAGCAGCCATAAAACAGTAACAAACTTACCTTGGGACGTATTAAATTTCTAGGATGCAAAAATCCAGCTCAAGGTCTGTCTACAACAAGTGTTTCAATACATGATTTTTTTATAGTTTCTCAGTTTTATAAGGAATCAGGATTGAGCAGGGGAAAAGAAGGGAGGGAGGAATTCAAATTTATTAAAACTAGTTTTATACGATGCCTCATTTAATTCCCACAAGAATAAAATAAGATAGAAATGATTCTAGTTTAACAGACTAAAGGATTAAGGACTAACATGGTTAAGGACCAAGTCCAAGAACCAGGTCTGAAGGCAAGCAGGCACTGACAACTTCTTCCTAGTGGATGACTGTCCTCCAAGCTGGAACTGCTATGGTCTGAGTAGGGGATGTACCCAGCTAAGCAAGGGAAATACACAAAAATACATTATATGCAAAAATTATGCTATCACAAGGATATGGCCAACCCAAAAAGAAACAACATGAAGTGTGAGCTTCAAAGAGTCATAGACAAACAGCCTCACCAAGTCACTGAGCCTCTGCACATTACCCCAGGCAATCTACTCTTTAAAAGCAGTAGATTGCTAAGAAGCACTAGACACTGAAGAAACTTCTATCAGTGAAGAAAGAAGCCAAAACAAACAATAAAAGCCTTTGTGCAAAGAGGACAGTTTTGGAAAGCAGCTCGGTATCATTAGAGAAGATCAGAAGTGAAGGGAAAAAAAAAAGAACACCCACAAAACAAAACACAGAATTAAAAAAAGTAAGGCCACAAACATAAATTCAACAAAAGGATTAGAAGAGGAGGTTAAACAAAACCTTCCAAGAAGGTCAAAAACACAAAGCAAGAGAGAAAGGATTAGAGAATGTCTAGCAGCTCACAAACCAGAAAGATCTGACCTCACTCCAGCACTCTCTCTGTGCACCACAGAGAATGGAGAACGAGAACCACCATCGGAGTGGCAAGAGAAACAGCGAAGAAAAACTACCCTGCAGTGTATGAAAATGTATGAAGAGATGTTTTATCATAGAGGAGGATTGATGGGCTGAATCAGTAATAAGTGCATAGGAAATTAAACAAGGAAATAAAACTGTCATTACCACTAGTGACTGCAAAATCTTGTACAGGAAAAGTAATCACATTGTTCCCTCTGTGCTCGCTCCCTGCCACAAGCTCAGCAGTGACATCATTTGCCATCCAAACAATGTAGGACTAGGGTGTAGTTCAGTGGGGGAACACTTGCCTAGCACACGCAGAGCAGCACAAACTATTAAAGGTAAATAAAAAGCAAACTATAAAATCTTTGGAACTAACATTCTGAAGAGGTAACCCTAAAATCTCTTAAGGATTAAATACAAGCTCCCAAATACTTTTGACATTTTTGGCCTTTGGAACAGAGTATGTTGCTAACAGTCCCAAGGACATTTTGACCTTTACCCAAGAAACTGCCTAAAGCCCCATAAAAATAAATAAATGAAAGAAGAAAAAAAAGAAAATAAAAATAAAAAGTGATGGGGCAATATGGGAGGTGTTGGAAGGGAGGGAGTGGGCATAGATTTGATCAAAACACCTTATATGCATGTATGAAATTCTCAAAGTTTTTGTAAAAAAAATTCTTTGGAACTGAGGTGGTACAGCTTAATGGAGAACTGTTAACCTAGAACACATGAGGTTATGGGTTCCATCTCTAGCATCACAAAGAAAGCAAAACATAAAATAATGTAAGAACTGAAAATTGCTAACCCAGTTCTTACCAGAAAGGACAATTTTGCACCTCCCACCCCCTCCACCCTCCTGCAAAGGGACATCTAGCAATGTCTGGAATCCTGTCAGGCTATCACCCATCACATTGAGGGACAATGCTGAACATACTACCATGCAAAGGTGGCCTCAAAACAATTACTTGTCTGTGATGGTTATGAGAAATATCCCCCATAGGCACCAAGTGCTTGAATAGTTGGCTCCAGTCAGTGGCACTGTTTATGGAGGTTTAGGAGGTAGGGCCTTGCTGGATGAAGCACATCACTGGGGGCAGGCTTCGGGAGTTCATAGCCTTGTCTCACTTTGAGTTTGCCATCTCTCTGCTTCCTGCGCCTGATTGAAGATATGAGCTCCCAACTTTCTGCTCTGGCCATCCCCCACCGCCCCCCCTCCCACCCCTTGCCATGATGGACTCTCATCCCTCTGGAGCCATAAGCCCAATAAACTCTTCCTTCTATAAATGGCCTTGGTCATGGTGCTTCATCACAGCAACAGAAAACTAATACAGTCTCCAAATATCAATAACCAGTAACATCAAGATTGAGCAAAACCATCTTGCAGCCAAAATTATGATGTGTGATTCAATGGGAGGTGGTCAGAGCAAAAACAAGTGCCTGAGTTGTGGGAGAGGGAAGATTAGCAGAAGTAGTATGGGGAGGGGAAAGGCTAAATCCTAGTTCATAGTGCAAAGAAAAAGCAACGAGCTCGAATGGCAGCTACATAAACTATAAATGGACTACTTAAGGATAAGGACACATGTACCAAAAGAAATGAACTACAGAGTTTCAATAGCAGGTGCTATACCTCACTGGTAGAGAGAGCCCTTGCTTAGCAAACACAGGGCTTGGGTTCCATCTTAAGCACTGAAAAAAAAATAGTAATAATAATTTCTGATAGTTGAATGGAGAGTATGTAAAAACCAATTATGTGATTACTTACACTAAACAAGACTAGGGAAGAATTCGCTCATATTCTCATTCCCCCACACACACACCAAGCACTAAGGAGGAACAGGCAGAAGGATCAGGTACAGTTCCCCAGGCTGCATAGCTAGATCCCATCTCAAAAAACAAGCACCTTGTCCCCTTTCTTATGCCAGGAAATAAAAATGTTGATCTTCAAGGACACGGAATCAACCCTGCCTGGGTTCTCCTGACCTTTACAGCTTGCCTTTGAGCTGAAAATCTTAAAAGTCACCTATGGCCAAAAGATAATCTCGGACCTTCCCAGCCAACCTAGAAACTGTTCCTCTTCCTTCTCCCACACATGCACTCATTGTTGCATGCAACTTAATCCTCTTGGAATTAAAAATACCAAACAGCCCATGATCTCCTCATCCAGGAAAAAAGCTACCTTAGCTTTGCAATTCATATTTTTCAATTACTTTTTCTTCTTTTCTTTTTCCTTTTTCTTTTTTTAACGATGTTAGGGATTCAACCCAGGATCTCACATACATTTGAGCAAGCACTGGACCACTAACCAAACTCCTATCACCCAGTTTTTACAGTCTCACCAAGTAGCCAATGCTGGACTACAACTTACCACCTTCCTACCTCAGTGCTGGGACTGCACATGTACAATACCATCTGGCCTCATTTTTTTTTAAAGGATATACTATCATCCTTCTACTAATACACATTTCCCCAAAGAAAAATCTAAATAGAATTCAATACTGATTATGTTTTTATAGTTTTGTTTTGATTTGTGGTGTTGAGGCTTGAAAATAAGGCATTACACACTAGACAAGTACTCTACCACCGAGCCACGTGCCAGGCCCCCTGGCAAATTTTTTAAAGATTTTTATTATTTTTGATTACGTGTGTGTTTCTGTGTGTGGATATGTGTACTCACAGCATCCAAAAGAGGGCACAGGAGTTACAAGTGGTTGTAAGTGGCAAGACATGGGTGCTACGAACTGAACTCAGGTCCTCTGGAAGAACAGCCAGTGTTTTTAACTGCTAAGCCATCTCTCCAGCAACCCCCTCCACAATATTCTTCAAAGTCCTACCAGAGCTCTTTCAGAATCATGTGAGCTAAAGTTCTCAGCCTATGGATGTCAGAAGAACCCAGGCTTCCAAAAACTGTACAGTTTCTCCTATCAAGCCGGGTCCCATACCTACCTAGATGCCGGGCATGGTGGCTCACGCCTTTAATCCCAGCATTTGGGAGGCCTAACGACAGGCAGATCTCTGTGAGATCGAGGTCAGCCTGGTCTTTATAGTGAATTCCAGACCAGCTGAGGCTACAGGGAGTCCCTGTCTCAAAAACACACACACAAAAAAACAAAAAACAAACAAACAAAAAAAGAAAGTAAAAGACAACCTGAAAACCTGATTAAAAAGTCTATTCAGCCTTTACACCCTAAAATGATCTTGTTTCTACCTTGCCTAGTGTGCAAGGAAAAGCTCCACAGACCTCAGGGCTGCCTTCCTCTCCCCCAAAGAGTTTGAGCACAAAGCCAAGTTTATTTGCATGCTGACACAACATAATTTTGGCAAGGAGATAGCTCCAAACTGCATTTTAAAAAGTCCCACCCAAATGAGGAGCTCTGAAATATGTAAACGCTAAGAAAACCCAGCTCGTTATGACCAAGTGAAAACTACTATCTGTTACTTGACATGTAGCTGTTGGGCAAAGCAGTTTTCTTATTTTTTTCAAGAGACAAATGTTAGGACATGTTAAGCAATACTCCTAACTCAGCCAGGAAGACTGAATTCAGCACAGCACGAAGCATGATGCATAGCTCAGGTTTATAGCTTTTCGTAATGGTGGAAACCTCTGAATTTATAGGTATGAGTCACGTGCCCTTGTGTCTCCCAGAGGGAGACTCCTCCATGACTTGAACCTGAAAGCCTCCAGCTACCAGACCTTGGACTTCGACTTTAGGCACAGTGCCTGGCTCCCCACCCCCAGCACCTAAAACATCTCTGTAGAAACAAGGATTAGAATTCAGCAGGGCCAAGTTAATTTGCAGGCTGGAAGGGGTAATAAAGATATATTTGAAAGCCAGTTGGCAAGGCAGGTCTCCCAAGTGAAAAGGCCTTTCAGCACAGGAAAGAAAACTTACCTTGTGTTTTTTAACTAGACTATGAATTCTCACTACAAATGCATCTTTAGAATTACACTCATCCTAATAACTAACTGCAGATCATGCTGTGACTGCCACTGTAGAGTGAAGGGGTTTTATAATTCTGAGGATTTGTGTAACCACAGCACCCTAGTGTGAGGCAGCAGGGGGTGGGGGAGCACCCAAGTCCTCCCCTGCCCACCATTCCCCAACCACTTACAGAGCAGCAATTTGGCCTACACACAGAAGTGAACCAAAATCCAGAAAGATGTGCACATCCATCCCTTCCAGCTCCATTACTGAATTCAGTGAATCCCTCTTTTTCAAAACCTTGACTAATATTTGACATAGAACTTCAAACTTCGTACCTAGCTTTTGGGAACACTTGCAGGAGATTCAGGCAGGAAGATTCAGAGTTCCAGGCTACCATAGGCTACATGGTGAGACCCTGGCTCAAAGGGGATAAGGATGGAGTTCACTTGGTATAGTACCCACCTACCAGTGACAAAGCCCCAACACCACACTCCTAGCCATGGTGGCACTAACCTGTAATCCCAGGTAGAGTCAGGAGGATCAGTAGTTCAAGGTCATCCTCCCCTACATAACAAGTCTGAGGCCAGCCTGGCCTACAGGGAGACTGTCTAAAAAATAAACACAAGGGGGCAAGGAACAACCATTGAGCTTCTACTCCAATATCCCTGGTCCCAGGTCACTAATACCTAAACCCCAGCCCTCTAAACTGGAGACCCTCTTTGAAATCACTAAGGTATACATACATAGTGTGTTTGGGGCCTCTAACTCCCACCCTCACCAAATTCCTATCCTTGTCCCTAAGCCCTCTGCTACTTTGGACTCTAGCCAAAACTTCACAAATTACATTTGCAACCTAGTATATACCTCCTAGTATATACCCTGATTCTGCCTTCAGAGTTCACAGAATGAGACTGAAGTTTCTGCAAACACTGCCAAGCATTGCACACCACAGCAGAGTACAAACACACACACACACACACACACACACACACACACACACACACACACACACCGGGATATCTCTATTCCTAAAGACAACCTGAAAAGCAGTGGGTTCTCAAAGGAGCTTGGCAGAAAGGCTAGGCCCTGACAAATGTGTTCTTAGCAGTTTCTGGCAATTTTTCAGTGGCGGATTTTAAAAATGATGAAAACACCAGGGTCAGGGCCTCATTCCTTCTCTCTTGACATACATTCCTGAGGCTGCAAGGCACTGACACCCAGATGGTAGACACAATTCTCCAGCGGGTGACATCTTAGAAATCAGCTTGCTCTCCTCCCTTACTGAAATTCTCGGTGCCTAGATTGATGTAGAAAGGGACAAGTCACACTGAGTGGAAGAGCATGTGCAAAACCCTGGTTCCACACCCAGCATAGCAAAAGAGGGAGGAAGAAAAGAAAACAAAAACCCAGCAGGCCACAGCAGCTCAACCTGTCTGCAAATCAGACCAGCTAAATAGAAAAATAACTGTGTAATATTTCAGGGCCCTGAGAGTTCCTGCACTCATGTGTGCTCTCAAAGATACTATCAAGTCGTGCCATCTCTTAGAACTTACAGGTTATTCCTGTTCTTTCTGCAACAGGATGAGAAAATGGGTTTTAGTTTTTTATTCTTTTTGAGTGTGTGTGCGCGCGCGAGCGCACGTGCGCACGCCTGCCTGTGCACATGCGCCGTTTGGTTGTTTGTTAATGTAACAAGATTCCAAGCTGCACATCAGTGTAAATATACCCGGCAGTTATGACCCCAGTGCCATCTTTCAGCAGAGGTCTTGGGGAGTTTCAGGCATGCAGCCGAAATTCTATGAATGCAAGTCTCCTGGGAAGTTAATGTCCTTTAACTTCAAACCAGACACAGAGAAAAGGCAGACCATACTTAGCAGCTACTCTAATTGCTCATGAAGCACAGCACAGGGGAAATATCCTTTCTCCAGCTACAAAAATGCAGATGAAGCAAGTATTTGTTTGCACTTTACTGTGTAAATAATGTCTTTCCTCAGGGCCAATAGCTCAGCTCCAAAAGAAAAACAGTCCCACATGAAAACACTGGAAATGCCAAGGAACTCCAAACGCACCACTCTAAAGGCCAGTCTTCAGAAAGAATACAGTAAGTTGGGTGTGGTGGCACATGTCTTTAGTCCCAGCACACGAGAGGCAGGCAGAGGCAAGGGGATATCTGTGAGATGAGGCTAGCCTGGTCTACATAAGTGAGTTCCAGGTAAGCTGGGGCTACAGAGAGACCCTGTCTCCAAAGTTCAGGACAAAACACAATGAAAGCCAAAAACCTTTCAGAGCAAAGGTGGAACATCATAAGCCTAATATATAGTGAGTTAGATGGGGGAGGGGGGCATTGGCAATGTCTGGGAACATTCAAATTGTCACACCTGGACACAGGTAAAAGTAGAAGCCAAAGAAGCAGCTGAAGCAGCCGAACAGACCCCACTACAGACCGTCAATGGTGCCCAGATTGATAAACTGCCACCTAGCAGATGTCAGTGAGTTACTCAGGATAGATAAATAACACTGCAAGAGAGTTCATACACAAGCCCATGGCATCGACTGCACAGAAAGTAAAGGTGGATATTTGGAGTCAGGGGTCTGACTTTCAAGGCCCTTCCTGGGACTTAACAGGTTTGTGACCTGAAAGTAGACCTTTTAGTCTCTCTAGGACATAGCTGTTTCATCCACACAATGACCTAATGAAAGCTCTCAATTCCAAGATCAGTATTAACTCAGCCTGCTTCTTGGGTTGTTTTGCTTCGTTTTGTTTTTGTAGAGATTTTGTTTTTATTTTATGCATGTAAGTGCTTTGCCTGCATGTATCCATGCATGCCTAGGGCCCATGAAGGCCAGGAGAGGGTGTCAGATCCCCTGGAACTGGAGTTAAGGACAGGCATTAGGCACCATATAGGAGCTGACATCCAAACCTGAATCCTCTGCAAGAGCAGCCAGTGCTGTGAACTACTGAGCCATCTCTCCAGCCCCTCTTCCTTCGGTTTTGTTCTGTGATGTTGAAGATTGGACTCAGGGACCTGTGCAGGCTAGGCAAGCGTTCCAAATGAGCTACATCTCCAGCCCCTCCCAGTAAGTACTAAGATATGTGCTCATATGAAAGTGTTAATGACAGTCACACTACTATCAAAAGAACATGACCTCTTATATTGGATTAAACTACTCTCAAATCAGTATCAGCTCAACAAAAAATTAACTACACAATATACCAAGGATCCAATATATAACTATTACATTGATTTCTAAATGCAGAAGAACTGCTAGAAAAATTATTACTTAATAATGCCCAATGACTTTTCAGTAGCTACTAGAAGATTCAAAGTTTGAATTTAGTGAATTCTGGTTGAAAAATTATTTTGCCAGCACCTTTCAGAATAGCCTATTTCTACCTTTTAAGTGGCCATAAACACACATTTTCCTTAGTCAGTTTTTAAGTACTGTGACAATTAATTACCAGTTGTCAGGTTGCAAACAAGCACCACTGTTAACCTTTTTGCTGTTAGTTTTACATTTATTTAATGTGTGTATATATGTACCATAGCACTCATGTGGAGATCAGAGGACAACGTTTGGGAATCGATTCTTTCCTTCCATAATGTGGATTCCTGGGACTGAAATCAGATCATCAAGCTTGCCGGCAGGTGCCTTTATAGGCTGAGCCATCTTGGCAGCCCCATGCATTGATAATCTAAGAGAGCCATCAGGTATTTGATACACCACTGATACTACTCAGTAGAACATGTGGAGAAAGTACAATGCATGTGCATAAACAAAGGAACAACAGCTCATGTATGTCAATATATGCGTAAAAATACAAAAGCCCCAAACTGTTCCAAGTTCCATCCATCCTAAACATCATCATAACTGTGTATAAATATTATCCGGGGCTGAGAATATATAGCTCAGTAGCAGAACTTAGCATAATTGGATATAACCAACACCTATTTCAATTTCTAGAAAGCACATGGAGAAGCAGGAGGCCACCAAGCACTCGCAGTTTGTAGAACTGGAACAACCTATACAAAGGAAGAGGGAAATATCTCTGGCAAAACTCACCAGTTTGTGAAACAACTGTAATTTATTGTAAATGTAACTTCCAACTTTCTTAACTGGGAAAAAAGAAAACATAAAACTTCATATTAAATCATGTACAGCTTATTCCATCTGCTATGTAGACAAGTCTGAGGAAGAAGTATGGAAGCCTGTTTTGTTGTTGTTAAGAACTCCATGTCAGGACTGGAGAGATGGCTCAGTGGTTAAAAGCACTAGCTACTCTTGTGGAGGACCAGGGTTCAGTTCCCAGCACCCACAAGGCAGCTAACACCATGTGTAACAGCAGGGGATCTGATGCCCTCTTCTAGCGTCTGTGGGCACTTGCATGCATGAGTGTACTTACTTCACGCAGGCAAGACACTCATACACATGAAATAGAAAAACATCAAAAAAAAATTAAAAGAACGACATACCGTTTAAAAAATAGATGTGGTGATGCATGCCTGTAATCTCAACATTGGGGAAGTAGAGGCAGAAGGATCAGGAGCTCAAGGTCATCTCTGACCTACATAGAGACTTTGAGACCTGCTGCTTGAGATACATGAGAGGCTGTCTCAAAATAGCAAGAAATACCTGCCAGATGTGTTGACAAATGCCTGTAATCCCTGAACTTGGAAGACTTAGGTAGGAGGATGGAGAGTTCTAGGCTAGTATCAAGAACATATCAAGAGACCGTCTCAGAGAAAAATAAGGGGAAAAAGAAAAAAAAACATGAAATATTAAGGGTCAGAAAGATTTACCTGATTATCTTTTAAAGTACATCAGAAAGACCTCTAAGACCTTTATTTAAAGGCACAGACTAGCCTGTCATGGTAGTTAGTGCACACCTAGGACACTAGCACTCAGGTGACTGAGGCAGAACTGCAAGTTTAAGATCAGCCTGAGAAACTTAGTAAGGCTTTTTTTCTCAAAAGTTTTTCAATGGGGCTGTGGATATGGCTCGGTGCTGGAAGAGCACCTGCCTAGCATGGGCAAGGCTGAGTTCAATTCCATCACCAAAAAAGGGCGGGGGGGGGGGGAGCAGGCTAAGATTGGGTACTTTGCTCTGTGCTACAGCACTCACCTAGCATGTGCAACCCTTTGGGTTTGATTCCCCAGAATGACACAATTAAAGAAAAAGAATCATGTTTGATAAAGAATTACACGTCTGTCACATTTCTAATAGTGCTAACCACTTTTCTGAATGGTAAAGTTTTCATTACATTTCTAACACACAGCACAGAGACAGACAGAAACAGGGGTATTATTTGCTGTTGGAACAACAATTCCATCCCACTTTCCAAATTCAGGACCAGAGGGGTGAGTTAAGGTCACTTAATTTCTTCCTGCTAGAGTGAGGGAGGGAAGTTGAGGAATAAAGTTAGGAACCTTCAAATGCTTCTAGCAGCCAGAAATATTTACACTTTAAAGGAGACTTTGCCCTTAGGGGTAGTACGGCTCACCTCAGTCTAGAAAACAGGCAAGCCCCTAGTCCCTTTTAAGCTAGAAGACCTGAGTGATTGGTCTGTGGCTTGTTTCTACAGGTTTATGCACATTCCCTTTAAGTTTCAAGATGGATTTCGTTTAAAGAGAATTCAAGGCTAAAGCAACCTACACACATACACACACACACACACACACACACACACACACACACACACACACACAATCGCAGGTGACACGTGTCAGTTATTTCCTTACTTTCGGAACTCAAATTCTGTTTTATAAGGACACTGAAAAGTTTCTGCTTTGGTGAGTATCCAGAGCGTGGAAGTAGAGCAGGAAGCCGAAAGTCAGCAAATACTGATACGCTAATGGGAATCGTGAAGCTACTGGCGGCAGCTGCTTGCATGGGTTTCTGACTGACGACCAGTGCAGATCAAAAGGGTGACAACCAAGGGCCCTAGACAGGCAAGCACTGGCGGGGAAGGCTGTGTCCGCCACTAGGTCCTGGGAATGTTCCTGTCCTCACCTCTAGACCGCCTCACAGGTGGAGGTGAGGCGCTGGAGAGGCCAGAAGTACCAGCAGACTGCCAGGCCCTTTCCCAGAGAGGGAGGGGAAGGAGACCCGGAACAGAAGCCATTGAAACTCCCAGCACCCGCGGGGAGCCATCGCGGGGAGGGAAGAAGGAGGGTGAGCGTCCAAGGTGGAGCCGGAACCGCAGATCTAGGCCAGAGCAGGACACAGTACCCACAGGTGACTCCGGGATACGCGTCCCCCGAAGGAGAGGCGGCGAAGCGGACGCCCCATCCCACGCCCCCAATCCCTGACAAGCCCCAGGGTCCCGGCGACCTCCGGGCTGTCACCGGGCGGGCCCCACGCCAGCCTTACCTTGGTGATGACCAGAGGCTCGCCATGCTCGCGGCCGCCCTTCAGGGTGAAGCCCCAGGGTGCGCCGCCGTTCAGCTGCACCTCCACCAGCCGGCAGCCGTCCGCCGCCCGCGCTTCGGTTTCGGCCAGGCGCTCCAGCCGCGCGCGGGGCTCGGCGCCCTCCATGGCGCGGGGCGATCAGCGCCCTGGGCAGCTAAGGCCCGTGCCCATGCACGCCGGGGACTACCACCCGGCCCACAGCGAGGGAGCCTCCCGGCGTCCGGGCCACCGCCAACGTCGCCGCCGGCCACCTCTAAACTTGCTTTGCAACTTGGAGAGTGCCCGCCAGACCTGGAGCGCGCAGAGCCGCGCGGCGTGGGGCGGGGCGGGACAGGCATGCTCCAGGGGCGGGGGGCGGGAGGGCCATCGAAGGGGGCGGGGCAGACTGGCTACTGGACCTGGGGGCGGGGCGTTCGGGGGCTCCAGCCCCCCCCCCCGCCCTAAGGGTGAAGGGGGCGGGACACCCGCGATCCCCAGAGCCCTCCTGGGCAGCAGCGCGCACTCGGGGGTTTTGCGCTAACCATGCGAATGGGCCGCGAGGAGCGCGCTAGGAGACCAGCTAAACCTGCGGTTACTGGGCGCAGTCCGGCCCAAGGTCGTGCGATCCCTCCGGCCAAGCTCTGGCGGCACTGTGAGTCTCTGGGAAAATCAGGTGCCGCCTCATTGGCTGGGCGCAACAGGTGAGGTGGCGGAAGTGCCCACACAGGATTGGGCGGGGGCCGGCGACCGTGGTCTTGGCCACTGTCCCCGCAGCTTTAGTCTGGGAGCGCAGCCCGCCAGGCTCCTCCGCCTTTGTTCCCGGGTACCGCGGGCTGCCGGCGGCCGCACAGGTGAGGGTGGAGTCCTGGCGTGTCTACAGCGCTTTGTGACTGGAGCTTTGCTCCAGCCCCGGGATTCTGGAACCAGCTGCCCTCTGCGCACCCAGGACGCGGTCCCGACCCTGATGCGGACCCACTCACGTGTTCGTCCCCGAGCCCTGGCTCTATGGATGATGCTCCTGGCAACAGAAAGACGCAGGACCTGTTTAGTTTAGGGCCTTCCTACCCTCCTACAAATGCCCTCTTGTAGGGCATAAATAAAATCGTCTTGGCTCTTCCTACTGTCGGAGCTCAGGAAGCCTTTCGTCGATTCCATCACTGCCCAATACGTTCCTAGACTTCTGCCATAAATTCTTAATGTCAATCCCGTGTTTACATTCCCTGCAAATAAGTGGTTATTTCCAGTTAATGAAAGTTTATCCTCCCCCCCCCTTTCTTTGAATTTTTGAAACTCCCCTATAGTACCAGCTAGCCTGGAACTCACTTATGTAGACCAGGCTGGCCTCAAGCTCATAGAGATTCACCTACCTCTGCCACCCCAGTGCTGCGATTAAAGGCATATGCCACTATGCCTAGCTCCCCCGTTTTAATAGACCTGGTTTGACCCACAGGTGACTTTGAGCACCTTTGTTTAATCAATCCTTTTCACCTCCCAATTGTTGGGATTACAAATGTGAGCCACCATGACCAAGTACTTTGCTCCTTTTCCAGTTCAAAAAAACTAACCTGCCATAGAAATGTCTACATTGATAGGCATTTTCATATTTTGCGGAGGTGGGGGGTTATTGCTATTTATGTATGTAGCTGGATGTTGTGAGCACTGGTTTCCCCAAAGTAGCTCCATCTGGGTACTTTTAGCAGATGATGATACTGGAAGTTAACAGCAAGGACAATCCAGGAATGCACTGGACCAAGAGCGTGTTGGGGCTCTGCCACTGTGAGGCTTGGATGGGGAATCTCAACTCTGGTAGGAGTTTCTTCAGACAGACCAGATGCACCACACAACAGAGATAGTGATTTCAGTGTTTCCATTATTCCATTATGAGTATATATAGTCACCAAAATCCTTGTTACCTTTTTTTTTTTTTAAATTTTGTCACAGGGTCTTACTCTGTAGTCCATGCTGGCAATGGACTTACTGTGCAATCAAGCTGCTGGCCTCCAGTTCTGGATCCAAGGGCATACCACCACAACCAGCTTCCTTAACATTTCAAGCCCATTATAAACTCATGTCAAGTTGCCCCTCTGTCACTTGAAAGGGTTACTCCTATTCAGTTTCTTTCTTAAGCTTAGGTACAAATTTGTGGTCACCTGACTAAACATTATGCTGAGATTTTTTTTAATAGTCTTCATGTTAGGTATTGCTCCCGGCTTTGCAGCATGTGACTATGAGGCTGCTATGTATTGACATTAATGAATATGCTAAAGGGATTGGACCAAGATGTATGGCTGCTGACAGAGATGCTCACCCAGCCTCCTAAATCTTTCATGGACATTCTTGGGAGTTTATAGTTGAACACATCTGTCCTTACTCTCATCAAACCTAGATTTCTGTTTCTCAAACATCTTATGAAAATACCAAAACCTTGTGACAGGGTCACCGTGAGATAGCAAAGCTCTTGTCACTCAAGCCAGATAACCTGAGTTCAATCCCTGGGACCCACGTAAATGTAGAAGGAGAGAACCAACTCTACAAAGGCGTCCTCTGACCTCCACACCTGTGCCATGGTACACACATGCCCATACACTACACACACACAAAATAAATAAATAAATGAAAAATGTGCCATGGCACACACATGACTAGACACTATAAACACACACAATAATAAATAAATATGTAAATACATATAATAAAAACCACTTTTTGATAGAAAGTTGTTGTCCCAGTTATATCAGACTTGTGCTTGTCTGGGAGACAGTTTACTATAACATTGTGCCCGTGGATACTACAGGTGGTAGCAGCTCTTTTTTCCTGAGAACTCACAACTTGCCAGGGACTCCCAAAGTTAGAATACATTTGTCAATGTCTTTGGTCCCCCTTGGGAAGCCAGAGATGTATTTGGTGTCTACGGCTTCTTGCTCCTTGAGTGTTCCACTTCATTACTCAGGAAACAGGAGGACAAGCTGAGAGGGTGGTCTAGGAGCTTCTACATCCAAGGATGCAAGAGCTACTACTGTCTGTGCCGTTAATCAGATCTGACATTTATTTTCTCTGAGAGAAGACTGGTGAAGTCTAAAGTAGTTCTGCATTTGTTTTGTCTATAGCGAGTCAATGGGAAAAACAACTTCAGGTTCTCTCCGCACATTAGTGTCGGGCTTAATCAATAGCTAGTCTGTATGAAAATGTCATCATGGGGCTGGAGTGTCGGTCTCTGGGGGAGTCTTTTCTGAGCAAGTGCACTGCCTTGGGGTCAGTCCCCAATACTGAAAAAAGAATGTTTAAAGTTCCATATTTTGCATAATTAATATACATTTTTTTAAAAAAGGTATGTTTTGGGGCTGGAGAGATGGCTCAGCAATTGAGAGCACTGACTGCTCTTGCAGAGGACCTGGGTTTGATTCCCAGCACCCACATGGTGGCTATGAATCGTCCTTAACTCCAGTTCCAGGGGACTCCAAGACCCTCTTCTGACCTCTGCGGCATTGCACAACATGGGTGCACTCACATACAACACAGCTGCACTCACATACATGCAGACAATACATTCATACACATAAAGTGAAAATAATATTTTTTTAAATAAAAAAGTTATGTTTTTTAAAGTAGCTAATCTTTATTAAACAGAACTCAAGTCATTTTCGTTTTTTCTTCTAACAAAAAAGGTTTATACCCAAAATGTTTTTGGAGAATGGAGAGCTGCATTTTTACATTTACCCTTCAAATTAGTGGATAAATTGGTGAATAGGCTACATTATCCACAAAACTTTTTAATGTGGTATTTTTCAAAAGCAGGAGGGCTGGAGACATAATTCAGTGGTAGAAAGCATAGATCCCCAATACCCAAACCAGATAAAAAGCAGTATTAACCATTTCCTCCTTGACCCACAGGGTCCCTATACATTCCAAGTGGCAAGATATGTGTCAGAATCAGAGAGCACAAGAGGATATAGTCAGAGGCCTTCAGAGCATGAGCTTGTCCTTTGCCATCATTCCTCATCATAGTCTGGGTTTCTACAAGCTGTCATTATAAACATAGTAATTAACTTAGCTAGAAACCTACCAATGATAAAGCAGAATGCTAAATACCCCCTTTCATCTGCCCCCATCAGACCTCAGAAAGATTTCACACAGGATTTAGTTAGTTGGAATATTTATAGATCTCTGTTTGCAAGGACCTATGCAGTGAACTGTGGCGCGATCATGTAACCTATCTATGCCTGACTTTTCATATTTGGAGTTTGCATCTTAGGTCCAGCTTTGTGCTGAGGAAGAAAGCAGACATGGAAAAACAAAATCTCCACAGAGTTCCTACTGTGTGCCAGGCATGTTACATAAATGGGCTTAGGTTGTCTCAGCAAACATATGAGTACACATGTCCCATTGTATACATGAAGACACTGAAACCCAAAGGGTTCATATAATTTACCCAGCTCAGCGTGCCCAGTTCTTAAGGAAACAAGCTTCACTCTGTGGCCAGCATCCAATAGCACTGGGCAGTTTTCCCTGAGTACGTATGTTTACTCCTATACATTCATGGGACTCTTAGTTACCCTGAAAGACTCTCTTAATCTACATGTGAGTTGCAAGCAGGCAAGAGGTTGAGCCCTACCACAGGGGCAGCTTTGCGGGTAACTGCATGCCCCCATTAGATGGGCTCCAATTTCAAAGCTTTTTCCTCTAGGAAATACTCTGTTGATGACACAGGGTCTCCATATGTAACCCATGCTGCCCTGGAGCTCACTATGAAACCGAGGACAGCTTCAGACTCATGAGCCTCCTGTATCAGCCTCCAGAATAAAGGACATATTCTTTAGCATGTCACATATGTGAATCAGATGTGTTGGCAAGCATTTGCAATCCAAGCTCATCAGGAAGGTGAGGCAGAAGGATCATTTGAGCCTAGGAGCTTACAGCCAGCCTGGGCAGTATAAATCCATGTCTCTACAAAAAGAAATAACATGTGACCTATGAGTTATGTGAAATTTCAAAATAATTCTCACTGGTCTGGCTACCTATCTTAAAACTAGGATAAAGTAGTGGAAGTTGAGTGTGGTAGCACATGCTTATAATCCAAGCACTCCCAAGATTGAGGAAGAAGACTTTGAGGTCAGTCTGGACTACCTACTGAGTTCCAGGCCAACTTGGGCTAATTCGTGAGACTCTGTCTCAGAAAACACAAATTTTAAAAATAATTGGATATACAAACCAATAGATTCCATAGGTTACTTTATACATATCAACCCATAATTTCAAGCTAGGAATATTTAAAGAAAAAAAAGAGGGAGATTGGAGAGATGGCTCAGCAGTTAAGACCTCTGACTGCTCTTGCAGAGGATTCAGTTCCCAGCACCCACATGATGGCTAGCATCCTTCCCTAAGTCCAGTTCCAGAAGATACGCCGCCACTGCCTTCTGGCCTTCGTGAGCACTGCATACACATGATACACTTACATTCAGGCAAAATACTCATACACATAAATATATCAAAAGAATTTTGAAGAAAAAAAGTACTTGAACTACTCTACAAGAGATTTATATTTCAAAGTAGGATTTTAGAAGAAAGTTAAATGATTTGGGGCTGGGTTATGGCTCAGAAGCACAGCATGTATTTAGTATGCAAGGCCCTAGGTCAATCCCAGCTCCAAAAAGAGATCACTGACTGTTTTACTGCAAAGCCAATGAGTGTAGCTTTTGTTGAACATTTCTTACTTGCCCAATACTATGGGAAGGGTTGCCAAGGAATTCAAAAGATGCAGGAAATATGAAACATTACGTCTACTGTAAGGATGAGAGATTAATGAAATCTCATGAAAAGCTACAGTGTAATTAAGTGCTAAAATAATTTTAAGTAAACAGTGTTAGCAGGAAAGACATGAAGACAGCAAGCATCTTATTGTGCAGATTTTAAATAGACACAAAGACACAAAATAGAGCCCTTATTTCATCCAAGACCCACTTTGAGTTTGTTTGTTTGTTTGTTTTTGGTTTCTTGACATAAGGTGTTATGTAGCCCAGGCTGATCCCAAACTCACTACATAGCTGAAGATGACCTTGAACTCCTAAGCATCTTTCTTCTACTTCTTAAGTGCTGCGATTACCAGTGACAACACTATGCCTATCTCATTCCATTTTGTTTTTTCCTGAGATATTTCAAAGCACGTTGAAAGCCATAATGGCAAAGCTGTACCTTGGAGACTCTCAAGAATTGGAGCTGAGAGTTTGTCACGTGAAAAACCTGGAAAGAAGAATGCATTCCTATAAGAATGTCCTTCATGGGAAAGTAGAGAAGCTTCAGGAGTGGAAAACAGAAATCTTTTAATGAGTACAGAAGTCCCCTGACAATGTTAAAGTCAGATTTAAGAAGGGCATCCCATGTACAAAAAGAAAAAATAGTAGACTGCTCTTCTCCGAGGATTCCATTTCTGTGGTCTCAGTTACCATGGAAACCAAATATTATATACAGTATTTAAGAGAGCACATCACGTAACTTTTATCACAGAACATTGTTATAATTATATTTTATTAGGAATTGTTAATCTCTTCCTATGCCTACTTTATAAGCTGAACTTTATTATAGGTATGCATGTATAGGAAAAATCATTAGATAAGATAGATAGATAGATAGATAGATAGATGATAGATAGGCAAATAGATGATAGATAGATAGATAGATAGATAGATAGATAGATAGATAGATAGATGGATAGATGATATTCCAGTAGTGTCTGTGTTGCAGGGATGCACTGAGGTCTTGGGACACATCCTCAGTGGGTAAGGGAACTCCTTTACTGCCTCTATTGGTAGCTAGCACTGTCTTAAAACCACAGCAATCGATGAAATGTGTAGGACCTGGGCCCACAAGGCATCCAGTGACTGGGAAGAGGGGACCTTGACATTGGGGGATGATTGTAGATGTACCTACTACTGAGAAGGAGGAAGGAGTAGTCTCGACATGGTGGCTAAAGTCAAGGACGATGACGAGCTCACTGGCTGAGGAAAGGGGGAAATTCCATCTAAGCAGCCAGATTTGGGGGGGGGCGTGCAGAGGAGTTAGACATTGGAAAGAAAAGTAGACAATAAGAAGTCTATCCTCAATAGCATTAGACTTCTCATTCTGATGACACTGCTACCTCAGCTACATATGGAAAGTTATGTCTATCAAGAAACTGTCATAAGAAGATAGTAACTCCCTTGGAAGATATGTTTTCAAAATCTCATAGGTGGGAATCATTTTTAAAATGGGCCATCAGCTTCCAAATAGAATCCATCAGGGAACAGGCAGTGTGAGGAATCTAATTGTCCTGCGAACTCTCTCCTGCATCTCAAAACACTGGCCCAGCTGGACACACATCTTTTCACCATTCAACCTTCCACTGAAAATCTGCATAGTCTTTTGCTCCATCTTGAATCTAATGCTGGCATCTACTTTGCACACACAGCTTTTCCATTTTGCCATTGAGGGCAGCCTATGACCTTCCTCATATGCACACATTTGACAGACTTCTAAATGTGCACCCTACTTTTTATGACATGGAGCCCTTTGATACTTTCTTTTTTCAAGTTACAGCTCATCTATTTAAAAAAATATTTTATGTTTTTAAATACTTTATTATTTTTTATGTGTATGAGTGTATTGCCTGCATGCAAGTGTATCCTTGTCATGCAGTGTCCATGGAGGTCAGAAGAGGGTGTCAGATTCCCTGGAATTGGATTTGCTGATGGTGGAGCTGGGAATCAAACCTGGGTCCCCTGCAAGAGCAGTCTGTGCTCTTAACCACTGAGCCATCTCTCCAGTCCCCCAAGATTTATTTTATTTTTAATTATGTGTATATGTTTGTGTCTGTGTGTGCTCATAAGGGCAGGTGTCCAAGGGGCACTAGATCCCCTGGAGCTGGAGTTATAAGCAGTTGCATACTGGGAACCGAAGTTGGGTGCCCTGGAAGAGCAGTCACACTCTTAACCAGCAAGCCATCTCCTCAGTCAGATAGCCTCATCTGTTAGGGAAAATGCATGTCACTGTACTGACAGGACACAGTACAAATGAGAGACGAGAAATGGCACTGGGTTCATGGAGGAAACCATCCATGTGAGTGGATGCAGACTGAGAATTACAGACAGTTCTACTAAAATCAGCAATGCCAGTTGGTGGTGTTGCTGTTTAATTAAAAGCTAAATTGCAACAACTACTAACATGATTACATGCTCCTGATTGCATGCTACTGATAATTGATTATATGTCTGTAATCCCTGCCCTAAGCAGGCTGAGCCAGGAGAACTGTCAAGGGTCTGAGGCCAACCTAGGCTACATGTTCAGATAGTGTCTTTGAAATAATGCAAGAAGTGGCATGAACATCCATATCACAAAAATGCATCCTATGCCAATCATCTTTACTGAAAAGGGTGGTTATTTTTCCATAAAAGAGCATCTGAGCCTTCAATGATGAAAACTAGTGCCCTTCTGCCAACAGCTATCATCTTCAGAATCTATTTTGTGCCTCTCAATGTCAGACGACACATAAGGAGTAAGTAGCCAGTGCTAGACCCCTTCCAGAATTCACTGTCTGGAAAAGCAATGGGGAGGACAAGAGATGAGTATCCCTTGTCATCCGTGCATTATGGGGCTGTCCTTGCACCCCATGATGACCTCATGTCAGTAGGTTGGGGCCTGGCCTGTGTGGATCCTGAGGGAACAGGATCCTGTGTGGGCCTAATCACCATGCTGTTGGGGTTCCTGGGGATACTGCTGCCACCTTTAAATACTCAGCAGGCGTAGACTGGCCTGTGAGTGACCTGAGAACTGAAAGTCCCAAGTGCCTCTGTCATTCAGAGAACATGGGATGTCTGTGGCTGTCAACGTTTCTTGTAATAGCCTTGTGTCAGCTGGCATGGACCTGGTGCCTGTGGGACCCAAGGACAGAAGGGTCCTGAGTGCTCAACACCACTTTGCTGGTGCACCAAGATCAGCCATCAGTCAAGGCCTGGGCGTTTCCCCTTTGACAATGTCCTCAGGAAGGAAATCCCTACCCCTGCCATCACAACCCTGAGAGTACAGCCATCTTGGAAGTACCAGCTCCTTGAGGCTTCTTCAGAGGCTGTGCCTCAGGGCAGAGCTACTCAAAGAGCACAACATAATGATAAACCAGCAGAGACTTCGGAATACCTCAGAGCTACTTGGGTTCCAGAACCCCATGAAAGACGAAATCCATGTCTTTGAGTCCAGACAGCCTGTTCAATTGCCCAGCCTCCAGACCTGTGTGCCAAACAGATAGTGCTGAGAGAGCCAAGCTAGTGCAACAAAGGAAAAGAAGTGGGATGGACCATTCCAGTTCACGGTCCCAGACTATAATAAAAGCAAGCAAGCAGAGCCGAGAACCCAGGCCATCTGTCTTCAAGCCAGCCACCAAAAGAGTGTCTCCATCTTTCATTCCCAGAATGAACAGCTGAACAGAAGCCTGAGGAGGGAACCTGGCTGAGCATTGCTGACCACTCTATTGGAGGAATGCTTACACTGCTCCTGGCCTGCTGTGGAGTCTCCTGTGATCAAGGAGGTCTCTGGCCTTCCTGCTCGGCCTAAGGGATGCTAGAGCCTTTATACTCTGTATAAGGAGGTCAGGGACTGTCCCTATTTGTCCAAGAGGACCTATGACCTTCCCCATCTGCCCAAGGGAACCTGAGATCATCCCCCTCTAACTAGTAGACCCTGTAACCTTTACCCTGTTCCAAAGGAAGTTTGGTGCCTTATATATACTATAAGCATCATACAGAATTAATTTTGAATATAAGCATAGTATTTAACTATAGTTACCATCTATAGCTGCATATTTATACCATATAGCTGTCAATTAAATACAAATTAATAAAGTTGAGAAAAAATTTTAAATACAGGTATTTTAGGAGTCCTAATGTAAATTATTTAGTACTCATTTTAATGCAATTGATATTATTCTATGATATACATTACATAAAAGAAAACACAAAATGTGGGTCCTGTGGTTATTTTACCCACATTGCTCTTTCCTCTGGAAGCCTCTCTTCTTATGGTTCAAACATGAATTTCATGAGATTCCCTGTCAGGGTCAGAGAACACAGTTGTGAACCAAGTTAAGTGTTTTCTCCTGCTGGGCTTGCTGCTTAAGGGGGTGAAGACAGCAGGCATCAGAACACCTTGGGAGGTGTGGGAGTGATACCAAGACCTCTAAGAGGCAGGCAGAGTGGGGCTCAGGGAGGAGCACTGGCCTTGCAGGTGCAAGGCATACCAGGAGAGTTCCTGGAGTCAAACATGAAGCCTACACTTGGAAATTCCCCTGCCGTCTAATAAACTTCCATGGTCCTCTGTTTCCTTTCAACCTTTAAGACTGGTGTCAAGGGCTAGAGAGATGCTCAGTAGTTAAGAGCACTTGCTGCTCTTGCAGAGGACCCAAGTTCAGTTCCCAGCAGATACTGGTGGCAGCTCGTAACCATCTAATTCCAGTTCCCGGGGATCTGACACCCTCTTCTTGCCTCTATGGGCACCAGACATGCAGGTGATGCACATACATACATGCAAGCAACACTCATACACATACAACTTGAAAAATCTAAAAAAAAATTGGCATCAAATGGGGCATTGATGGTGCACACCTTTAATCACAGCACTTGGGAGACAGAGGCAGACAGATCTCTGAGTTCTAGGTCAGAGAGGCCTACTGGTTCTCAAAAAAATAAAATAAAATAAAAACTAAAATTACTGTCCGTAACTGAATCTTTGATTTTAAAGGAAGGTCTCTGTAGGTTTACTTTAATGGGAAACAGCATTGTAAAGTATAATGTGAAAATGGTCTCTATTTAGAAGAGATGCATTCAGAGAGGTGAGTCTTAGAGGATGAACATGAGTGTGTTGCCTCCTAAGCATCAAACTGTCAGAAACAGGAACTGGTGCATCCCTCTAGAGAGATCTGTTAAGAAGAGATGGCAGGTTGGTGACTCTAAGTTCTAGGGAGGTAAGCTACATGGAAGGCCTGGTGAATGGGGACATTGCTGACCTCTGTTCACCTCTGGCGCTCCTCCCCCATCCCTCCTCAGGCTGAGGACCTAGTATTGGCCTCGTGAGACCTCGTGGCTTTGGAGGAGGGCGCACCGCCCCCACTGAGCCAGGCGCCTTTGCAGCCTAGGGTCTGGGGTGGGGTCCAGACACGGGGCACATGATGCCACCTCCCTCGCCAACCCAGCACCTGACCAGGAAAAGCCTTGGGTCCTGCACACTAGAGACGCATCCCTGAGCAACACCCATGGCCTCCCCACGCCTGGGAACATTTTGCTGTCCCACGAGAGACGCGGCCACTCAACTAGTGCTGAGCTTCCAGCCTCGGGTGTTCCACGCGCTGTGCCTGGGCAGCGGGGCTCTTCGCCTGGTGCTCGGCCTCCTGCAGCTCCTGCCCTGGCGCCGATCTGTTGGCCCCAGGGCTCCTGCTACATCCCCGTCTGCCTCAGCCCACATCCTCCGTGCCGCCACCGCCTGCGACTTTCTCGGATGCCTGGGTAAGGGCAGGGGACCCGCAAAATTCGGCCCGTTCTGCTTCAGGCTAGGGTACACAGCATACAGGGTAGGATGTGCAGGGTTCTGGAGAATGTGCGCGGAGTGGGATATGCCCTCTCGTGAGGATGGTATACAATCCTGGGTGGGACCTGCTCGGGCCAGGGTGTTTGGCCTGAGAAGGAAGTGCTCACTGCCTGGTCTAAAACGTGCAGCCCGAGGTTTGAGAGAAACTCAAGTGCTGTGGGCTGTGTGACTGGCCCTTGGGTTGGGGAGGGTCCCTGAGCACTCCTAACAGACCGAGGAAAAAGCTAGATCAATTTACCTGGTGACTGGACAGGACTAGAGAATTCTGAAAAGTAGTTGGTAGGGTTAATGTTCATGGACCTTTATATTTATAAAGTAGTTTATTGTGTTTATTAGTGGAGCTTATTTGGGAAACCTCAGATGGTGCAGTTAAACAAAATCGAGAAAAAAATACAGGGTCCTTGTTTAGTCCACCCAGGAGAGACAATCAACACCATCTTATGTGCGTGTGTGTGTGTGTGTTCTTGGCTGTTTTGTAACACATATTCTGTGTGTGTGTGTGTGTGTGTGTGTGTGTGTGTGTGTGTGTGTGTGTGTTAATGTGAAAACCCTGTCTTTTGAGCTGCTAGTGAGGTCACCAAGCCCCTGTGCATGCTGGGTAAATTTCTACCAAGGTGCTCTGCCCCCAGACCTCGCCTGTATGATTTTGTACCCTGGGTGTACTACGTCTGTCTGATATGTGTTCTGTGATGCCCATCTAAGAACAATCTGACATATTCACATGTTTTCAAACCCCCAAAGAAGATTGTGGGCATGTGAGTGTTGCATGAATTTAAATGTCAGTGTCCTTAGGCAAAGTTTTCTGGGAACACACTTCTGCCCAGCATTTACTCCTGGTCTAGGACTCCATTTGTCCTACCAGGGCAGTGTAGAAGACACTGAGGCCCACAAAGCCAAGGTGCTTAACTACCTGGCCCATACAGAATGAATTTGCCAACATTCCATTCAACTGTAGCATGATGCACTGTGCAGAACTGTAACCCAGACTTTTCATCATATCTGTTTATTGTGAAAATAGCCCAATATGCATGAACATGCATAAAGAAATATTCTGAATCCCCACATGCCCCTCCCCCAGCTTTGCAGACCTCCCTTTCTTCCCTTTCCTAACTGGGTTAATTGGAAGCAAAGTCCAGACTGACTTAATGTCAGTTCTATCTGTTATGTTTCAGTAGAGAGCACCACAACCTAAAAACTGTGTACAGTTTAACACCAATGCCACCCGCCCATTAAAATAATTAAAATCAGGTCTCTCATATCATCAGTGTATGTTCAGTTGTCTCTTGAATATTTCTCAATAGTGGTTTTGTTGGAATCAGGCCCAAATTCTGTCCATGCTTTGTCATTTGCTGATGGTGCTGTCCATGTTTGAACTGCAGTTTTCACAGCTTTGAGGTAACTGCTGTGTGGCCTGTGTTCACTGTCCTGTGTGTTCCACCTTGAGCAGGTCCCTGATAACAGGTGGCTGAGTGTGCCAAGGTCCAGATCTGATCCAAGAGTCACAAAAATGTGACTGGAGGGACTGGAGATTTTCTGTTTTCAGCAGAAAAGAGAACTGACTGCTCTTGCAGAGGACCTGGGTTCAGATCCCAGCACTAACATAGGAACTATAACTCTAGTTCCAGGGGATGATAGATCCAGTGTCCTCTCCTGACCTCTGCAGGCATTGCACAACAAGGGTGCACTTACCTACATGCAGGCAATAGACTCATACACATAAAAAATACAAATAAATTTTTTTTAATTTTATTTTTTTATTTTTATTGTGTGTGTGTGTGTGTGTGTGTGTGTGTGTGTGTGTGTGTGTATGCATATATTGCCTGCATCTAGGTAAGTGCACCCATGTCGTGCAATGCCCATGGAGGACGAAGAGGCAGTTGGATCCCCTGGAACTGGAGTTATGGACAATTGTTAGCTGCCATATGGGTGCTGGGATCTGAACCTGGGTCTTCTGCAAGGACAGTCAGTGTTCTTAACCGCTGAGCCATCTCTCCAGCCCCAAATAAAATGTTTTTAAAATGTGACTGGACACCGCAGACCTGGGCTTCAGATGAGTCCTCTGTAATCTCAAGTCGTTTTCTCAGAGTTGGAGACTGACACAGGGAAGAATTATTTCCTTCTCTTGAGAGATAAGTATTTTTTAGTGCAAAATAGCTCAGTCAAACTGATTTCTTCTTGATTTTGTAAAGAAGTTCCCAGGACAGATATCAATAGTAATTCACTCCTGTCCATGTTGGGTGTCCCTTTCCGCCTGGATTTTGCATGGGTTTGCGGCTTCTGAACTCCGGTCCTCATGTTTTCACAGCAAGCACTTTACCTATGGCGCCACCTCCTGAGCCCAAGCCCTTGAATTTTTTTAATGGAGCAGGGTGAAGACATTTTGTTATTTTTCCTAAATCATTTTTGATACAGGATACATTGATCAAACTGGTTTCTTCTTGATTTCATAAAGACATTCTCAAAACAGGTATTAATATTAATTCAGTCGGATAACTTCAATGTTAGAAGACAAATGCAAGTATCTAGAGAAGTGAAAGAACACCATTCTTCGAAAGATGGGTAGATGATGTTGTAGACACGAGACAGAGGTTAGGAGAGCACTGAGGGACTGTCCCTTTTTTGATAGATAGGGAATATGAATTCTTGCCTGGCAGTACCTGCCCCAGTTTGCGGGTTACAGTCTCACTCCGTATCTTTGGTTGACCTGGGATACATAGTGAGATCATGGTGGGATTGTGCTACTTCTGTATCCTGAGGGCTGGGATCACAGGCCTGTGCCACCATTCCTGGCTCCCCCTACATCTCTTATTGTACAAGGAGAACTTGGTGCTGATAGTTACACAGCACTTTTTGGAAAAAGATATTATTTTTGTTGGCAGTGGCTTGATAATGGAAAGATACGGCTGAAATGTTTAGAGATCACACCAGTCCTTTAGCAGTGATTAGTACATGTGTGTGGAGTGGTGTGTTACCCAGTGAATGTGTGTAGCCTGTGCTTCACTGACTGAGCTATCACCCTAGCCTCTTCTGTAAAGAGTAATTGATGTGGACATTAAAAGATACAGGTGATGAATACAGATTAAAAGATACAGGTGATGTTGGGGCCAGAGAGATGGCTCAGTGGTTAAGAACACTGGTTGTTCTTGCAGAAGACCCGGGTTTGAATCCCAGCTCCCACATGGCAGCTAACAACTGTCTATAACTCCAGTTCCAGGGGATCCGGCAGCTTCTTCTGACATCCTCGAGCATTGCACGACACAGGAGCACTGACCTACACCCAGGCAATACACACACACATCTAAAATAAAAGTAATAAAAATATTTTTTAAAAAGATACAGGTGATGAATACATATTAAAAGGTACAGGTGATGAATAGTGATTGCTGTTGGTGCTGTAATGCAAGTCACCAAACAAATGAGGGACAGTCATGTGGCTACTGATTACTCTGTGACAATAGCAACTATCATTCCAGTCATTCAGTCTTCAGTTTCCTTCTTATCTTTACATACCAACATGTGCTTTCCTCTTCCTCTCTCCATCTTTCTTTTCTTCCTCTCCCTCCCTCCTTCCTTTTCTTTCTTTCTTCTCCCTCCCTCCTTCCCCCTCTCTTCTTTCCTTCCCTCATTCTGTTTTCCCTCTCTCCCTTCCTCCCTCCCTCCTTCCCACCCTCCCTTCTTTGTTCTCTTATTTTCCCCCTCCCTCCCTCAACGTAACCAGCTTGCTTCAGATTTGAATTAGGATCAGATAGGCTTCTAGCATCTAATTTTCACACAGGGATCATCATCCGGTCCACAGTGTGGGTAGCCTACCCAGATTTCATCGAAAGCATCTCTGATGTGAACGGAACACACATATGGCCTGCTGCTTTCTGCGTGGGGAGTGCGGTGAGTTCAACTCCCTTTGTTCAACCTTCCTCCCCACCTCTGTTCCTGCTGTGCAGTGGTCATCAAAGTAAACAGCAACACTGTAATTATCTCCATCTGTTGTAAAAAGCAGCTTCTTTGATGAGTGGTGAGAGGTATACTTGTCTGTAAATATAAGGATACATATTTAGCATTGCAGTAAGTTACAGTAAGAGATTATGTTTGTGTAGGGATTTGACAAATGTAGGATCTATGACCTCTCTAGCCATGTATATTTGGCTATGTTTATAGTACCACACATGTGTCCTACCCTCAACTGAGTTGGTTTTGAATTCAATTCGACAGCTGTTGATTAGCTCTAAGATAAAAGTGCCACTACTGCACCACTAGAGCTAGTTTGCTGTGTTGGTCATTGTTGTGGTTATTAAGCTAAGTGTCTGTGAGATGACCAGCCCTAAATGACACATCTATAATGGAACCTCTACATCTAAGGCTCATGGAACATAGTGAAACAAGGTGTAGAGAGAATACTAATATATCTCTCATCTCTCACCAGTAAAGCTTCCTTGTACAGCATAATGCAATGCAAATGGAAGGCCACAACTTCCCCTTTTAAAGAAAAAGAGACTACAGTGTGTATCCCTGGATAGGACTCCTATATTAAACCTCTGCATCCCAGGGCCCAGGGACCATTGTGGAATAAGGGGCAGAAAGACTGCAAGAGCCAGGAGTGGTGGATAACCTCAAGGAAACAGTATTCTAGGTGTCTGAGAAATTGCTCATATGAACTTACAGCAATGGTGAAAACATGCACAAATCCCATGCAAACTCAAACCAGACAAAAACCCAGCAGAGAACTAGGGAAATGGATAAGAAGCCTCACCCTTATCTTAGGAACTATTGGCAGCTGACCGCTGCTGGATGACAGTTGGTCTTTTTTAAAGGAGTGATGCTAGATAGGCTAACCAGGCTCCAGTGGATGAACTCAGTTCAAGGGACATCTGGAGTCACAAACTTGACTCGATAGGCCTTAACATATATGACAGAATGCATGAAATCTGATGGGGGGGAGCTATGGAGAGTACACATAGGGGCTGGGGTGTAAATATGCTTAAGATGTATTGAATGAAGTGCACAAAATTATATCTATCTATCTATCTACCTACCTATACATCTATATCTATATCTATATCTATAACAAAAAACCAGTAAGCAACAACAGAGACTAGGTGCTGTGAAAGATGCAAATTCTCAGGCTTTGATCTGGACCTCAGGATCAGGAGTTTGTGAGACCAAACCTTCCTGTGGTGCAGATGCACACTCATGTCTGAGAGTGACCCTTCCAATGCCATGGCCTCCACCTTAAGCATCCATATGCACATTCTCCATAGTGTGGAAATAGCCCCAGTAAAAGGCAACTGCAGAGAGAGGCAGGGAGATTGAATGTGGTTTGCCAAGTGGGATATATTTAAATATACATCAAATACTCCATGTGAAATTTTTGGATAAATCAATTATTTGATAAATCTTTATTTTTTATGCACAGAGGCAGACACAAAAACATGCTATGCTTCCTGCACTGCACTGACCCTCAGGGTTGGTATAGAAGGCATGAATGCTATGTGGAGTCTGAGTTACTCTGCAGAATTCTCAGCTGCCTTCCATTCCTCCTCTCCATGGCTTCCTAACTGCATCCAAGTGAGGCCCCATCCTAGCCAACATTAGTAGGGTACATTGATTTTATTCTGTCTACTACCTGCACTCCCCTCCTGTTATCCCCTTCTACTCAAGGGCTTTCTGAGTCTCTTGGGCCCATAATCTTCCCTTATCAGAAACAGAGCTTCTACGTCAAACTACAGGAACCCTCCCACCATTGTAAACTGGACTTGCAGACCTCTGCCTGCCTGGTCTGCAAGCAGACCAGAGGTGAAGTTCCCATGTCATATCCAACTGTATAAACAGAGGACAAATGTACACACACACACACACACACACACACACACACACACGCCCCTCTGTCTTAGCTACGGCCACTCTGGGTTCCTGCGAATGTGTTCACATGGGACAGCTCACCCATGTTGTTGGGCAAACGTGTGTCTGCCCACTCACTCCAGGAATAGGTTAGGTACCTCATGCATGCTGCCAGAATCTTTGATGCTGAGCTCCTTTTGATTACAGATATGGATCCAGCTGTTGTACAGTGCCTGCTTCTGGTGGCTCTTCTGCTATGCAGTTGATGTATATCTGGTGATCAGGAGATCCGCAGGACTGAGGTATTGACTGGGGACATGAGCAGGGATGTATCCCCTTATTTTGATGAACAAGATTTGCAGATGCCACTGACCACTCAAAGGTTCTTTGCAGCATGTCTCACACCATCTATCAGCCTGTCAGTTGAATTCCCATCCAAAAGTATTTGTACCCGGTCATTGTTATGATAACATTTCCTTTGGAGACTTGTTCTCACTGTGTGTGCAGTGCAAGCAGGCCTTGATCCTGAGATCCTCCTGTCTCTGCCTCCTGAGTGTTGAGATTACACCATTCCAGGCTGACAGCTCGTTTTTATAAGACATCAAAGGCAAATTCAAAACATTGAGGTTCTTGAAAGCTTACAAATAGGTAACTTGAGAAATTAAATATTTAGAGGCTGTTGGGAAGTTCACGTATAGAGCATGTGTGTTCAAGGTCCTGGGTTCATTACCAGTGCCCAAATGAAAATAAAAACAGCAGCAGCAAAGGAAGGAAAACAAACATTTGGAGGTGGCCACTGCAATACTGAATAATGTGGACACTTTGTGACCCTATGTGACAGTTCCCTCACTTGGTATGGGAAGGAATATCTGCTCACCCAACATTTTATACTCTACCACCTGGACTCCGCTCCTGTCTCTTACTCCTCAGGGACTTTGGAATTCATTTTGAGGTAAAGTTTCTAGTAGGGTGTTTGATGTTGACACTGGCATCTAGAAGGTGCTGGGCAGAGTGTGGCTTCTGGGGTCCACCATCATACAGAAGGTTAATGCTTCTGTAAATGGCCGCTGGGAGACTGCAGCTGGTGGGGTCAGGGGACTAGCTTGGCAAGCATGACTGGCAAAACTCCACATGTCCTTCGAAGTATTGTCAATGCTTATGTGTTTTCTTTGGCCGGGGAATATTTTTCTCTTTAATGGGAATCCCAAGAAACGTCATTAAGACAGATGTAAGGTTTACATTTCAGCTTTTCAGTATAGATCCTGGTATGGAATATGCAGGTTTCAAGTAATATTAGATGGGGCTGGAGATCTTGGGGGAAAGTCTTGAACTGTAGGTGCTGCTTGTTGTGAGAAAATGACAGTGTGGTCCTCTGTGGTGAACACTTGAATGATTTCAAGCACCCTAGAGACTGAGGCAGGAGGATCTATAATTGAAGGCCAGCCCAGGTTGAATAGTAAGACCCTGCTTCAAAAACAAAAGAAAGTGTGGGCAACAGAAAGTTTGTGAAGGAGCTTATGCATACCTGCAGTTTGAAGCCATCTAGCATTCAGATAAAGGTGTGGAGGTCCTGGGTGCTGGAGAGATGGCTTAGCAGTTAGGAGGACCCAGGTTCTGTTCCCAGCACCCACGTGGCAGCTAACAACTATCCATAATTCTAGTTTCAGGGGATCTGTCACCCTCTTCTGACCTCCTCAGGCACTGCACAACATGGGTGCACGTACATCCATACAGGCAATATACTCATAATACACATAAAATAAAAATAATAAATTTTAAAAAGGTATGGCAGTTCAGTTATGGTCCAGCTAACACTGGGTTACCACTAACTTGGAGTACAGGCTCACACCCCACCTGGGTTTCAGATGACATCAGTCACTGATTTGCTGCTGCCTTGCATTCTCTGGCTCAGATCTGTTTATTGTCTCAGAGGAAGAAGAACCATTGTCCAGACTTCAGTGACCTCCAGCCTTGGACTTGGTTGGCCTTACCCCCTGGCCTGCTTTCTCTCCCCTCTGTAGGTGTATCCAGCACAGCCTAGGGCCGGGGGTGGGAGTGTGTGAAATGAGCAGATTCTGCAGTCTTCAGTGGTACAGACCTTTCCAGAGAGCCGCTTTGAGGTAGATGAGTCCCCACACAGATTTCAGTTCCGGCAATGCTCATATTTCTGAGGTGCTTGCCCTCTGGCTTCCAGCCCTAATGAGGCTAGGGGGAGGGTTGCCCCAGGAACTGGCTACAGTGTGGGAGGCAAAATATGCTAGAATCATTTCCCTGTGCTCTCTCAGACAGCTGGCTACAAAATGTTTCTTCTCTGGAAGCTTTGTGTACCAGCCTGTGCTTCTCTTCCTGCTAAGAGTAGGTCCTGGTTTCCTGCTCTGATCCATCAGCATGCTTGTGTCCACACAGCTCAGCTTGAGAGTCAGAATCCCAATGGGACATGGGATGCCATTTGCTAGGTGTCCTGTGGTGTCTTCTATGACAACTAGCATGTGTGACTGATGGAGCCCTTCTGTGTTCACATGTCACAGAGAAGCATCTATTTGAACATAGCCTGCTGCCAAATGGGATTAGGTGGTTCTACATGGGTCTAATTCCAGAGTTCCTGGCTGCATAGCACTAAATCTTGGTGGGGACTGGGGGTGGGGGAAGAACAGGGGGGTATATATAAGCACAAAGATAAAGGAAGGATATGACAGGAATGTGAGCTATGCAGGGAATGGGGAGTGCAGAGGAAGGAGGAAGAAAGGAAATCCTCAGGTTTGCTTGCAGAACATGGGATGTCCTAATTCTTACCAGGTCCTGAGACATGGCTTGTCCACGTGAGCTTTCAAATTGCGCCCTTTTTCTGATTTCTACCCAAGATACCTATCCTCCTTTTTAAACTGAGCTGTCCCCACTCCTAGATTTTAGTTGTTTAAGCTTTAATATTTATCTCATTGCATTTTGTTGGAGACACGGGTTTCACTATGTACACCCTAGTCCAAAGATCCTGTATTTTCTTGGATACCAGTGATTACATTCGCCCACCCTGGTAATCCAAGCTGAGCTTCTCTTAAAAACCCTCACTCTGTCACATCTGTGAACTCTTTTGCCATATCAAGCTACATATTCCTAGGTTCTGGAAATCAGAAATCAGGACATGGATGTCATTGTAGACTTTATTCTGGCTGCCATACTGTTTAGCTGCTTAACTTACGAACTTATTCGTCCCCCTTAGGTCAGTCACAGATCTGAATTTAATTTCTCAGCCTCTGTGCCTGTCCCCTAAGTAAAGTGTTTTGTGGGTGGGCAGGGACACTGTCTGATTCTTGTATGCTACTCTCTTGAGATTCTTAGGCCCCTGTTCAGAAAAGGGACTTGTTTTGTTCCTTGTGATACAGGGAAAACAGGCTCCCCTATTAGGGTTCTTAGTCTCAATAAAAGTGTTTAAGAATGATTTCAATTGGAAACTATAGAAGAATTTTATTAAATTTTAAAAGAAAAATCCTCAGGGGGCAAGCTGTAAATCTCAGCAGCTGCCCTTAGGAGGAGAATAGAGAGGAGAAGGAAAATCCATAAAGCCATGCCCCTTTAAAACCCCTACACAGGCCAGAGGTCAGACACATGGCGAACTAGCATTTACATGGCAGGAAGTGGAGCTTTAAAGAAAGAATAAGAAAGCCAAAAAAGTTTCAGGGAAAGCATGCTTAGAAAATAGATTTTAAAAAAAGATTATGCTTTTAACTCAGCAGTTAAGAACACTGGCTGTTCTTGCAGAAGACCCAGGTCCAAATCCCAGCACCCATATGGCGGCTAACAGCTGTCAATAATTCCAATTCCAGGGGATCCAACACCCTCTTTTGTCCTCTGCAGGCACTGCATAACATAGGTGCACTTACATATACACAGGCAATGCACTCATACACATAAAATAAATATAAAAATTTAAAAAAGTTTGAAGAGGCATACAGACTTACAGAGCATGTCTGCGGCCCTGACCGTAAGTGACTTCACCGGGCCGTGGGGATGCTGGGCTAAAGAAGTTCTGGACAGGAGAAGTTCACCATCTCATTGACATACTTGTTATTCCATCTCTCTCTTTAGTATGACTTAAGGTGGAGCTGCTTCCTAGGGGTGGTTCTATGAGCAGGTGATTGACCCAGCAAAACTGGAATGTTAAGTTTCCCCCAGGCTCATAAGGGGCCTTTCTTGCTACTGTAACATAAGCATGTTCTGTGTTTGCAACTTTTGCTCCATACACATTTGACCAAGGAAAGTTGAGATTCCTCACAAATAACTCCATGTTATTTTTTAATTGAAATATAATTTACATGTAAGATATTTTTGAGGGTTGGTGAGATGGCTCAGTGGATAAAGGCTCTTGCCACCAAATGTCATGACTTGGGTTCAATCTCCAAAACCCACATGGTAAAAGGAGAGCACTCCCAAGTTGTTCTCTGACCTTCCCACGTGCAGAGGCACGTGTGCACATGTGTGTGCACACATACACAATAAATGAAAAAAAAAGAAAGATTTATTTTTGAGATGAGCTCTTGCTATCTAGCCCATACTGCCCTCAAATTTTCTAGACTGGCATTCATGATCTTTCTGCCTCAGCCTCCCCACTCTTGGTATTATGAGCATATGCCATCATACTTGACTTTTAAAAATATTTTATTATTTTTATTTTATGTGTATGAGTATGTTGCCTGCCTGTATGTAAGTACACCCATGCCATGCAATGCCCACAGAGGTCAGAGAATAGCATTGGATCCCCTGGAACTGGAGTTGAGGATGGTTGGTGGGTGCTGGGATTTGAACCTGGATCCTCTGCAGCAGCAGTCAGTGCTGTTAAGTGCTGAGCCGTCTCTAGAGTACACACTATACTTGGCTTTAAATGTATACAAGTCATCATGTTTTGAGCCAGTGAAATGGCTTAGTGGGTAAAGGCACTTGCCACCAAGCCTAGCAACTTGAGCTCAGTCTCCAGGATGCTCATGGAAGAAGGAGAGAAGAAGTCAGTACATTTAGGGCTTTCACCAAGTTATACACTGATTAGTACCACTACTAGTTTCCAGCATTTCCATCACTGCCAAAAGAAACCTTGTACCCATTAGCAGTCTCCGCACATAAATGGAATCTTACAAGACATGGAGCTTTTTGAGTCTGGTTTCTTTCATTATAGCTGTGAGGTTTTCCATATAGTGGTGTATGTTGTTAGCACTCTCGCTGGACTTCCTATGGTCCATACTTAATGTATCTTCCCTGGCTGAAGAGTATGGGGATCATCTCCTCCTCTTTAAAGACCCAAGAGTGACCATACTGAGGATCCAGCATATTTCTCCCGGGTCCTGGTACATGTGATGCTGGTCTCCTTAGTGTTCTCAGACTTAGTATTCTCAGATTTACTGTCTTCTTACTGTGTCTTCAGGGAGTCGGACATACATGGTATGGTCCCCCGGTAGGACAGTGGGAAGAGACCTGGGGACCCCCAGTCTGTCTTGTAATGTAAGTAGCAGGAAGCTGCAGGGGCGACCCCCACCTGTCCTTTAGAATAATGACTTGGGAGGCCATGAAAAGTTTCATTGTTTACATTGCTGAGAGGAGTGACACAATACTGTGGTAGATGTTTTGACCAAGGCCATGCTGTTAGAAGTCAGGCGGCTGTTTGGAGTCAGTGATGAGACCCTCACTGTCTCAAGGCTTCTTTCTGGGATCAGGCTGCAGGATGAGTAAGACGGGAGGCTGGGTGGGTATGGAGAGCTAAGAGGAGCAGGCATGAGAACTGTGCCACAGAGAGGGTGTCTACTGTAGCTTGGATCTTTCTTGTCCCTCAAAGGCCCATGTGTTAAAGGCTTGGTCATGATTGGATGCAACTGGGAGATGATGGAGCCTCTAAGGGGTCCGGGCTTAATGGGAAGTCTTTAGGTCATAAAAAACTTTTTTAGGTATTATTTTTATTTTTATTTTTATGTGTATGACTATTTGCCTGCATATATGTATATGCATCATTTACATGCCTGGTGCCCATGAATGCCGGAAAGTTTCAGATCACCTGGAACTGGAATTACAGATGGTTGTTAGCTGCCATGTGAGTGCTGGGAACTGAACCCAGGTCCTCTGCAAGAGAAGCAAGCATTCTTAACCACTGAACCATCTCTCCAACCCCCTAGGCTTCACCTCTTTATGCCATGACTTTCACTTTAGGATTTCATGGTGACATTCAAATCATGCCAAATGGCAGCTGGGCAGTGCTGTCAGAGGGGCTCATAGATGAGACTGCCTCTTTTGTGATTTTCTTGAGAATGAGGCTCAGAAATAGCAGCCAGTTCCATTATGATGGCTCTCTTCAAAGCTGGAGTCAGGTGTGGTGGTGTGTGTCTATAGTTGTAGCTACTTAGTAAACTAAAACAGGATAATTGCTCCAGCTCAGGAGTTCAAGGCCACTCTAGTTAACATAGTGAGACCCTACTTAAAAACAAAACAAAAAAAACAAGCGGGGGTGGGGGGAGGGGGGAGGGGAGGTGGTGTGCACATGCCTTTAAACCCAGTACTTGAGAGGCAGAAGCAGGCGAATCCTGTGAGTTCAAGGCCAGCCTGGTCCACATAGTGAGCTCTAAGCCAACTGGGGCAAAGGGGAGAGAGACCCTGTCTCAAAAAGACCAAAAAATCCCAAAACCAAGAACAGAAATCAAGCATCGTGCATAACTTGTCAAAGACGTAGAGATTTGAATTTCTTCAAAAGTTAAATATGGAGGGGCTGGAGTGCAGCTCAGTCACAGAGCAATGAAGTGCCATATGCATGAAGATGTGCATCCATTCAGTCACCAGCTCCACAGAAGAGAGGATGGAAAGAAGGGAGGGAGGAGGGAAGCTAAACACGGAAACATCATGGAATCCAGCACTATCACCAAAGAATTGAAAACAGAAACTCAAATACTTGAGTACACATGTTCATACCAACACTACTCATAGTAGACCCAAATGAGAAACGGCCTAAATTTCCATCGGAGGAGGTGTGGATTCAACCACAAGTAGCATGTTGAGTGAAAGAAATTAGACACAAAAGCTACCCAATATAATTTTGTCTGCATGAAGTGTCCAGAACAGACAATTCCACGAACTCAAAGCAGATTCGTGGTTGTCAAGGGCCCTGGTCCGCAAGAAATAGTAGTGACTACTGTGGGAACAAGGTTTCCTTTTGGGGTGATCAGTATCTTCTGAAGCTAAGTAGTGGTGATGGTTGAACAACACAGTGGGTGTGTAAAGTGTCTTTGAATTGCTTACTTTCAAATAGTTACTTGTTGGGTTTTTGTTTTTGTTGTTGTTGTTGTTGTCATTGCTGTTTTTAGGTTTTTGAAACAGGGTCTCACTATGTAGCTATGCTGGCCTGGAAGTCACTGTTGTACACCAGGCTGGACTTGAACTCATAGTGATCTGCCTGCCTCTGCCTCCCAAGTGCTGAGACTAAAGGCATGAACCACTGTGCCTGGCTTAAACAGCTAGTTTTATATGATGTGAATTTCACCTTAATTAAAAAACAAAAATCTAAACACAGCCACGCCCCCCCCCCCAACAGTTACACAAGAAGCCCTTGGCAGTACAGAAGTTCATCTGGTCATTTCCCTGAGCAGCCTTGTACCCCTGTGAGCTATGCTGCCCCCTCTGCTTCTCTCCTAGAACCATACCCTGTACCACAATGTGTTCTGTTTCTCTCCTAGCACCATCCTCCTGTACCACATCATGGCCTGGGGTCTGGCTGTGCTGCTCTCTGTAGAGGGGGCAGTGATGCTCTACTACCCTTCCGTATCCAGGTAAGCCCAGGCACCCAGCCACACAGTCCCCACTTCCCTGCTCTATTATGTGTCTCTTGCAGGGAATGAAAGGGTCTGAGCCACTGAGTGGGTTTCTTGAAGCTGAGGCCATTGTCTGGGACCACTTGATCTGCTCAGGCCTATCCAGTTGAAGACACAGAAAGCCTGCTACCATCCCTTGTACTCCTGTGAAGCTTTCCCTGCCCCTTCCTTTCTTATATGTGCGGGTAGTTGTCTGAACACACAGTGTACACGGCAAGATGTAGGTATACCCCCCATAACTATGCCTGCAGAGATGTACATACGTCACTTCCATGCTTCCATCGCTTCCCCCTACCCACTATTTAGGTTTTATTCCTCTAGCTTACTTTGGATGAGTAATGAGTTCAACATTCCAACAGTGGATTTCAGATGATCTTCCAGAAGCTCTGTGGAGGTCTTAAAAATCTCTCTCTCTCTCTCTCTCTCTCTCTCTCTCTCTCTCTCTCTCTCTCTCTCTCTCTCTCTCTCTCTCTCTCTCTCTCTCTCTCTCTCTCTCTCTCTCTCTCTCTCTCTCTCTCTCTCTCTCTCTCTCTCTCTCTCTCTCCATTCTATACTTTCAGCTCTCCTGAACACCTGTGGATTTCAGATGATCTTCCAGAAGCTCTGTGGAGGTCTTAAAAATCTCTCTCTCTCTCTCTCTCTCTCTCTCTCTCTCCATTCTATACTTTCAGCTCTCCTGAGCACCTGAAGGGACCTGTGGGCTCTGAAATTGTTTCAGCAGTTTTTTCAAGTGTAAAATTTTATCCAAGCTGGGCATGGAGGTGCAGACCTGTGATCCCAGCACTAACAAGGCTGAACCAGGAAATTTTTAGCTCAAGGCTAGCCTGGCTAAATAGCCAGATCCACCTGGACAACAAAACACAGGGGAGAGGCCTTGGGGTTGTAACTCAGTGGTAGAGAAATTACTTTATATTCTTGGGGTCTTGTAATCCATCCCCAGAAAAAAGAAACTATTTATAAAACCTCAAGGCTTAAGGATGTACACTCTAATTTCAAGTGGAAAACAGACAGAGGTGGACAGTGTCTCTCTGTGATTTCAGGAATGTGTAGACCAGGGACCAGCCCAAGAAAACCTTCCTGATAAATCTGGCCCTCTGCCTGTGTTTATGAATAAAGTTTTATTTAAAGACAGCCACACCTATTTGTTTATGTGCTATCTGTGGCTGCCTTTTCTCCACAGAGACAGAATTCAGAAGTTGCAAGAGACCACAAAGCTGAAATATATGGACTATGTGTTCCGTGAAAAGAAAAGTCCACTGACCTAAAGTATAGATCTAGATCTTTTTGACTTCTTTCAGTTTCTCAGTTGAATGTCTCCACTTTGGCATGGCATGGCCTACCTTAAGTATTCTCAGGGAGCTCTGTGCAGATCTATTGTATAGTCTGCTTTCTGGGTAACTTATATAGGATAAACACAGTGTCACATCTATTGTTAACAGAATGCACTTGATTGGATAGTCAGTTCCTTTCCCCTGTGCTCCCCCGTGGGATCTGGCATCTTCCAGAAAAATTGTGTCTGAGCCTGAGAGTTCCATTGCTTCAAGGCTTGCAAGGAGTCCCTAGGTACCCAATGGCCTTCAGCAGATGGCCCCAACTTAAGGGTCTTGATGCACAATCATCCCTTAGCCCTGCACTGCCCATGTTCCAGAATGCTTGGCATTCTTCAAGTACATCCTCACTCTCATCTGTCACTTGCTTTCTACTTTTGCATCAGAATCCCTTCTTTCCCCCTTATTTCTCTAACTGCCCTGGAGTCTTTCCAGACCACTTTCAGCAGCAGAACATTGCTGCTACAATGAGGCATCACAATGTAGTGTTGCAATGCTTCCTATGGCAAAAGGATACAGGTGGTGTGCTTTCCCTGCCTGACTTTCTTTTTTTGCGGTTCTTTGAACATACCATGATATGAACACATTCCTTTTATCACTTCACTGTCCATGGCCACACGGGCTTGTTGGCCTCTCTGGTTGTGTCTGAGCTGTCTTGTGTCCTCTTTGCCTTCACTTCCCACTTCCTCACTGTCTTTTTTTTTTTCCTTCTTCTACATCACGGATGCCTTAGTTGATATTTTAGACCTTTGAGTGTGTGGCTGTCTACTACATCCCATGGTGAGCTGTGATTTCTGTGACTCATTAATAGAACTTGTCAGTTTCCCTGAAAAGAACCATGGAGAGTTCCCTTATCCATAAGGAGAACACCTTTCCTTTTAAATCTTAAGTTTATACATTCTTAATTTCTCAAGGATTGGAAATTCATGTTGTTCATATTATTGGGCAAGGCCACGTAGCAAGTACTCAAAGTCTAGTACTTACATGGGTACCATTGTCTCCACTTGAATTGCGTGTTTTTTTTTCTTGAAGAGGCCAGTGCAAAGAACTCACCATCCTAGAATGTATTTTCCATCCTTAAGTTTTCCCAGCAGGGACCTTTGAAAGATACCTCAGTGGAATGCTACATGGCTCCTCCCATTTATGAGGCAGGAACATGACCCATTTCCCTTACCATCCTCCTGTAATGCGTTGCTTTTTTTCAGAGAAGAGAAATGAGTCAGATTTCCTTCTAACACCGTCACAGAATCTGGAAGCAAACTGGTGCATTTCCCTCTCTGTCCCGATCTTCTTATCTCAGCTTCTAGATAAGTGGCCTGTCTTAACCAAAGCTTTTTTATTCAAGGAAAGTGTTTCAATGTTTCTCCCTTAAGGTGTGAGAGGGGCCTGGACCACGCTATCCCTCACTATGTCACCACATATTTGCCGCTACTGCTCGTCCTTGTGGCCAACCCCATCCTGTTCCACAAGACAGTGAATGCAGGTAAATCTGGGGGAATTGCTCTAGGTACACATACACTGAGTATATCTCCACACCTGGGACTCACATAATAACACACCTTGTCCTTCTGGAATTACCCACAATTGACCTTATTCATCAGTCTTCAAAAACACAAGCAGAATCCAGTTAGACACGCTGACCACATTTAATAAGTGAAAATGTGCAAGCCTATTTATTCCCTGCACGAGGTTTTTTTGCTGACATTTGTTTAGATGAAGACCTTCAGCTCAGGTTGAGGATTCACCTCTGTGCTGGGCTCCTCCAGGGTCTGTCCTCGGCATGTGTTGGAGGTCCTGACAGTGACTGTATACAACTTTAGAGATGGGGATAGAAGTGGATAGAGTGAGAGGCAGATGAGGGAAGGGATCAGGTATGGATTTGGAGTCTATGCACTTGGCCTATGCATTTTGTCAGATGGGCAGAAAACAGGAAGTAGAGCACAGGAAATGAGTCCATTGCAATGGTAAAAACTAGGGATGAGAGGGAGGGAGTGAGTCAGCAGACGGATAGAACTCTTGCAACTAAACTGCGCATCTGTGTCTCAGCCCCACCACCCCCTCAAGGGAGTGTGACGTGGAGTGTGTGACTGCCAACCTCAAGCGTCTGTGTATCTCTTGGTCCCAATGTGAATGAGATCATCGGTCTTTATGTAAAGGTTATTTGAACCTTTAGATTAGCAGGTGGTTGTAGAAATTTTTGTTTGAACCTTTAGATTAGCAGGTGGTTGTAGAAATTTTTGTTTGGTTTGGGATTTTTAATTTTAATTTTTTTTCTTTTTGAGACAGGGTCTCCCTGTAGTCTTAGCTGGCTTAGAACTTACTATGTGAACCAAGCTGGTCTCCATCTCACAGAGATCCACATGCCTTTGCCTCCCAAGTGCTGGGAGGTTGTAGAAATTTTGAAAGAGTTTTTTTTTTTTAAGTATTTATCACCAATGATAAGAAATTGTTGACTCTTTAGATAAGTCTCTCTTCCTATTGACTTTTAAATAATGCATTAAATATAGCCATTAAAAATATTTCATTTTTATTTTATGTATGTGAGTGTTTTTCCTGCATGTATAAATATGCACCATGTGTGTTCCTGGTGCCCACAGAAGTGAGAAGAGGGCATCAGATTCCATGTAGCTAGAATTACAGACAGTTGTGAGCCACCATGTGAATGCTAGGAACCAAACCTGGGTCCTCTGAAACAGCAAGTGCTACTAACCACTGTGCCATCTCTCTAGCCCCTAATATTACACTTTATGATAGACTACGAGCAGTTAGTTGCAGAACTTTAAAAAAAGATTTATTTGTTATTTTTATGTATCTGTATGTGCCTGTGTGAGTTTATGTACACCACATGTAATGCGAGAGCCTTCACAGGGCAGAAGAGGCATTGGATTCCCTAGAACTGGAGTCACAGGCACTTTTGAGGTACCATGTAGGTGCTGGGAACCGAACTTGGGTCTTCTGCAAGCACAGCAAGTGCCCTTAAAACCACTGAGCCATCTCTTTAGCCGCTGGTTGTAGAAATTTAAAAAATATTTTTAAAAGTGTATTACTAGTAACAGGAATTTATTTTCTTTGGATGAATCTTCTTCTATAGACACTTAAATACTGTGCATTTAATATAGCAATATTTGGTTTCAAAATTACATTAAAATGGTGATTTATAGGGCTGGAGTGATGACTTAGCAGTTAAGAGCACTTAGTGCTTTTGCAGAGAACCTGAGTACAGTTTGTCACCCATGTGTCCAGCAGCTCAGAAATGCTTATAACTCCAGCTCCAATGGATCAATGGATCTGAAGTCCTCCTTGAGTGTCCACATACAGGCAGCATAGACACCCCCCACAGACACACACAAACACGCGCACGCGCATAAAAATAAAAAATAACTCTTTAAAAAATAGTGGCTTATGTCAAAGCAATGAAATTTCTTAGGCAAACAGTGTTTTAGTGGTTATATCTGTTTGGAGGCAATATGGGTCATTAATTCTTCTCTAAACATATATTTTCTAACTTTTCTCTAAGGAGAAATATTAACTTTTTCAATATTTTAAAGTAATAAGTGTATGTGTCATAACAGGTAAAATAAGCCTTTAAAAAATAGTGCCTGAACTAGTAAAATAGTACTAAAATCAGGAATTCAATTCATAAAAAATGCAGTAATAATTTTTGAGTTGTGATGAAAGTCCTGCAGTTGTGCATGATGTTAACAGTGGGGGAAGTAGGAATGCGGGAATTCTGTGGGCACAGTATATCAAGCTGAAATACATCTCAGTGTAGAGTACTTGCCTAACATTCATGAGACCCTAGGTTTAACACCAGTACCACATTCATTAAAGAAATGGTTCCAAAGTGAAAGCTTGTGTGTATGTGTATATATATGTATGTGTATGTGTACATGCTATGTGTGTCTATATGTATATATGTTTCAGTGTCTATGAGGTCTCCAGGTATGATACTGTGAATAATGATTGTCAGTAATGGGCTTTGTCTCATGCTTTTCTGGCTGTGAATAATTCATACCTGCTTTAATTTCCTTCTCTGTTGTGAAGTGAATGTAAGTCATGAACGTTGCTGACATTCCTCTGCACTCCTCACAGTGGCCTCTTTACTGAAAGGAAGAAAAGGTGTTTATACAGAGAACGAGAGACTGATGGGAGCCATGATCAAGACCCGATTTTTCAAAATCATGCTGGTGTTAATTGCTTGGTAACCTTTCTTCAAGTATTTTCGTTGTTGTTGATGCCAGTGGGAAGGGATATGCCAACTTGCTATTTTGCTTTTTTAAGTGTAACCTGGGAGTTCCAAAGGGAAAGAATCTGAAAGGAAAATCTTTAAACCATGCAGGCTGTCCTTTAAGGAAATACATCAAACACAAGGCAACGGATCCAGAATTCATATATTTTGTAAAAGTTTACAATTAGGTATCAAGCCTAGAGAATTAAAAAGTCCAGTGTTTCATTTTTCTTTTCTTTGTTTCTCTCTTTCTTTTTCGGTTTTAGAGATAGACCCAGCTAGTTTTTCATTTTTGTTTTGTTTTTGTTTTTGAGCCAATGTCTCACTACATTACTATGCCTTTTCAGTGCTGGGACTGCGAGCATGCACCACCATGCCTAGCTCTGTGTCTGTTTTTAAAGGTTTAAACCATGTACACCTAGTATTTTGTCCCATTGCTGGGCTAACCAAAAATTTTTAAAAGATGATACTTTTAAAGTGTATCCATTTGCCTCATTCTTGTCCCCAGAATTCCCATGTCTGCAGAGAAAGAGTCAAGAGCATATCTTCAGTGTAAAGACTCAGCTCACTGATGGGTAGAGAAGAGGTTGAACATCTGTTCTCTCTTTATTATGCCCATCGCTGGTGTCTTACACAAATGTTTGTGACTGATGCTTTGAAAACACATAATAAAAATCATGTAAAAATATTGACCTCAGAACATGCAGCAAGTTGGTGAATCAGTGTTGTGTGTGATAGGGCAAACGTTCGTGGTAGTAACAAGTCACCTAGCATAAAGACATGTCTTTGGAATCTCCTAGGAGAGGCCCAAATTATTGACTGACAAAAATACACTAAACTTGAAGTTTTAAGCTCCATGGATCCTCCAAGAGTAACATTTAAAATTCCTACATAAAGACTGGTGAGATTACTCATTGGATAGAGTCGCTTGTGCTCAGGCCTGACATGAATCCCACAGGTGGCAGGAGAGAGCTGACCCCTGAGAGTTATTCTCTGACCTCCCCCCACACTTGTTTCTCTCTCTCTCTCTCTCTCTCTCTCTCTCTCTCTCTCTCTCTCTCTCTCTCTCTCTCTCTCTCTCTCTCTCTCTCTCTCTCTCTCTCACACACACACACACAAATTTCCACATAAAATATCAAAGAAGCATTTTGGTCTCTATCAAAGTTTTAGGTTACTCCTCATATAGAGAGTGATTTCTGGATTGATGCAGGGCTGAAAGTTTACACGTTGATGTGATGTTGAGTGTTTCCATCAGGAGGACTCGTTTTTAAGGCCTGCCTTAGACTGAGAGAAGGAATTGTGTTTCAGTTAAAGTCTTGGTGTGCCAGCTCAATTATGGTCTTGGTGCCAACTCATTTACAGATCACTATGAATGTCATTATGGGTTTCATTTGGATGTTTTCTTCACCTGTGGACCATTTTCTTTCCATCAGTTGGTTGTCTAATATCATCAATGAAAGCCTTTTGTTCTACCTTGAAATACAACCAGACATCCATGGAGGCTCTCTGAAACGCATCCAGAATGCAGCCAGGACCACGTGGTTTATTATGGTAGGACAATCTAGATTGGAAATTTTCTTTTTGAAAAGAAGAAAATCAATACAAAATAATTCGAAGCACATGGTGTAAGTATATAAGCAGTGCAAAGTTACTTGGACTGCCAGCCTCACCTTGGTGCAGTGCCGAGCTAGGTTCGGTCACTGTTGGGTTCATTATTGAACAAGGCTGGGTTGTGGCTCAGTGGTATAACACTTGCTTAGCATTCGACTGGTTCTGAGTTTGATCCTCAGCACTGAAAAATAAATGAACGAATGAACAAAAGTAAATAAAGTAAATAAAAATAAGGCAAATTTTGTTAAGTTACCATGGCCCAGAGTATGAAGCATTTGAGATGGACTCACCAAATCAGACTCTTTCTCTTGAGACCACAAAATACCTATAGAAATTAGGGATATAAATGGGGGGACGGTTATGTCATTGTATTTTAGCATTGTTCATTTTGCAGTGCTGGTGTGGAACCCAGGGCTTTGTACGTTAGGCAAGTGTACTGTCACTGAACCACGCACTCAACACTCAACCTTTATGGGTTTTTTTTGTTGTTGTTTGTTTGTTTGTTTGATTTACTTTGAGACAGTATCAAGTTAAATGTCCCAGGCTGGCCTGGAATTTGCTATGTAGCTTGGGCTGGCTTCAGACTTTCAGTATTCCTGCATCAGCTTTCCCATGAGCCTCATCCTCATTTTTCCTCCTCTTTCCCTGTCTCATCACCTTCACTGTACTGCTTTCTCCTCTCCTGCCTCCCATTTTCCCTCAACCCCTTTCCCCTCCCTATTCTTCCTTCCTTCCTTATCCTATTTTTATGTACTTCCTGGAAGGAACAACATCCACTGTGGCCAATGTTTGTGTCTTTCAACTAATGAACCAGCCAACCTCTTCAAAGGAAGGCAGTCCAGTGGGTGTCTCAGGGTGGGTGGGGCTTGTCACTGTCGTGACTGAAGGCTGCCACTCCTGCTGTGCTCCTCTGATTGCCATGTGCTTTTTTGCTCACTTTCCCAGGGGATACTAAATCCAGCCCAAGGACTTCTCTTGTCTCTGGCCTTCTATGGTTGGACAGGATGCAGCCTGGATGTCCAGCCTCCCAAGATGGTGATCCAGTGGGAAGTGATGACTGCCTCAGCTGCCGAAGGCACTTACCAGTCCCCTGTGGACTCCTGTGTGGTCCATGAAAGCCCCACTTCCAGGAAGGTGGCGTGTGTCAGAGGGCACACTTCTGATGAGGTGCTGAGCATTCTGTCTGAAGGTAACACCGTGGTGGCAAGGGAGGTAGACTGCGGAGCCCCAGAGCTCCCTGGGAAATCATGGAACAGGGCAGTGCAGATGCCCTCCACTCTTGCATCTCTTCTTTCACTTCTTTTATTTTTATGTATTCCTTCATGTATTTTTGAGACAAAATTTCACTATTGAACAAGAACTAGCCTAAGCTTTCAATCCTCCTGCCTCACTCTCCGGAGTGGTGCTGTTATAGCCATGTGACATCACATCCAGCTAATTGTTTGCTATAATTTCCTGGCAACGTAAGGAGAGAGCAGGTTTAAAAACACTCAAGAGTTTGGTTCCTCGTACCCACAACTGCCTGTAACTCCAACGTGAGGGGATCTGATGCCTTCTTTTGACTTCGTGGCACACCCACACATATGTGCTCACACACACACACACACACACACATAAATAAATAAAAAATATTTTTAGACTGGCTCTCCCTGTAGCCCCAGCTGGCCTGAACTCACTATGTAGACCAGGTTGGCCTCAGTCTCACAGGGATCTGCCTGCCTCTGCCTCCTGAGTGTTGGGATTAAAGGCATGAGCCACCATGTCTAACAAAAATATATTTAAAAGCAAACCACATAGTGACATCAGCACTTCCCCACCTGTTGTCAGCCAGGCCATTGGGAGTGGGTTTAATGGTAAGCTCCTTATCACATATTGTCTCCAGAGCAGCACCCCTTATTCTTGGCACCATTAACATTCAGAGCTGATTCTATATCCTGTGGCCTGTCCTATGCAGTGGGGGATGTTTAGCAGTACATGCCAGTGGCACCCTCCCTAGTTGCGACAAATAAAAATCTCTACACATCAACAAATGTCTTCTGTGGGCAGAGTGGCCCCTGGGTGAGAAACTGTCTCCTTTGCAAAAGCTTGGATACAAAACCTTAGCTATATATACATTCCTAGACAGACAGACAGACAGACAGACAGACAGACAGACACACACACACACACACACACACACACACACTCAGTTGGTCTCTAAACTACTTTGGTTGATACTAATATAGAGGGAGGAGCATTTTAAGGAAAGATGTATACAAATGGCTGATGAGTTCTAGCTTCTTTTTCCATTCCTACTTTTCAAATACATGGAGGAAGGTTCACGGTTCATTCTCACAGGATAAGCCTGGCTCAGAAACTATGTTGATGAAACCATGACCTGATACCACGAGGCTGCACTGTCTGGGCATGGGGAGCTCTGGAGGAAATAGAGAATTCGTTCTGGTTGCACCTCCAAGACAAAGAAACCATGTGTTTGGAGACTTTTTCTGTGGGATGGAACCCAGGACCTCACCCATGCTAGGCCATTAATGCAACTGCAGCCACACCCTAGCCCTTGGGCTTCTGATGTAGTTTAAATAGTTCTTCAAGGACAGGGACCCATCAGTTTAGACTGCTGTCAGCATGCTAAGTTACTGATGTTATGAGGGAAGGAGCTCAAAAGTTGCATCTAGAATGAGTTGTGTGTGTTTGAATTCCCATTCTGGTTGCTCACAGTTGGTGAGCCATTTCTGACACTCAAATAAAACACAGATGACAACAAACATCACTACATTTGGCTCCTACACCCCACCTCTCTCACTACAGACAAACAACATCAATCAGGCCTTCCTTGTTTCCATTCCCTGAAGCAAGATGTTGCCTAGGACTGCTGCTCAAAGGTTGAAAGTTTTCACAAAAAGTCTTTAGAAAATGAACAAGAATATAAAGAAAACCACTGTTCAAAGTGACTGTTCTCTTAAGGATCCCTTCTTTGCTGATTTTTTTCTGGTTTTGCTGATTTCCTTCCCCCTTTCTGTAGTGCTGGAATGGAACCCAGTGCATTGCTAATATTAGACCATTGTTGTACCACAGAGCCCAAACTCAAGTTGTATCTCAATTCTTTTAAAAAAGTATTTCGTTTATTAATTTTATTTTATTGTGTATGAGTATATTGCCTGCATGTATGTAAGTGCAACTGTGTCATGCAGTGCTTGTGGAGGTCAGAAGAGGGTGTCAGATTCCCTGGAATTGGAGCTATGGACGTTTGTTAACTGCCATGACAGCCACAGTGTGGATGCTGGAAACCGAACCTGGGTTCTCTGCAAGAGCAGCCAGTGCACTTAACCACTGAGCCATTTCTCCAGCCCCCATCTCAATTCTTTTTTTTTTTAAATTTAATTTATTATTTTTATTTTATGTGTGTGTGTGTGTGTGTATTACCTGCATGCACATAAGTGCACCCGTGTCATGCAGTGCCCTCGGAGGACAGAAGAGGCTGTCAGATCCCCTGGAACTGGAGTTATGGACAGTTGTTAGCTGCCATATGGGTGCTGGGATTTGAGCCTGGCTCTTCTGCAAGAACAGTCAGTGTTCTTAACCGCTGAGCCGTCTCTCCAGCCCCTTATCTCAATTATTCACAAAGCAAAGGAAGGGGGTATGGACTATCATGGGGGCCCTGGGACCCCCCCCCATGGTCCTGAAAGAGAGTCCACTGTGATACATAATTGACATACCATATAATTATAATTTAACCTTTAAAGGGTTTACTGGATTTTGGTATATTCATGAATTTGTGTTGCCAGTGACACTATCTAAATCTAGAATGTTCTTATGACTCTGAGTCTATAAACACTTTCCATTCTCTTTTTTAAAAATTCTTTGAGTTTTTATGCATTTCATGTAATAGATCTTAATCAAATTAGAACACCCCTCCCAAAGATTTCATGCATTCTGGCATATGTGTTAAGCCCTTTCTGGTCAAACATTTGTACCCAGATGTCCCTCAGTGTAAGTTCATCCACTGGAGTCCTGTCAGCTCTCTCCCTTAAAGAAGATCTACTTTCCCTCACCCAGCAGTAATCAGTTCCCAATAGTTCCTAGGCTAGGGTTTGAATCTGCCATCCATTCCCCTTTCTGTGCTGTGTTTTTGTCTGATTGACTTGGCATGGGTCTTGTGCATGCTGACACCATTGTTGCAAGTTCACACGAGCAAGTTCCCAGTGACTGAAAGCCTGTTTCCTTTGTTCATGCATCAACCCTAGCTCTCATGATTTTTCTGACCCCACTTCTGCAATGATCCCTGAGCCATGGATGGGTGAGGTTTAATAAATGACTCCTATCCAGGCACACACACTGTGCAGTCTCTTATTCTCTAAGACGTGGCCAGTTGTAGACTTCTGTGTGCATCACACTCTGTTGTATGAGGAAGCTTCACTGGTGAGAATTGAGTGAAATATTAGTATTCTCTTTACCCCCTGTTCCACTATATTCCATGAACCTTAAGTACAGAGGTTCTACTACAGGCGTATCATTCAGGGCTGGGCAACTCTCTGATGTACATTTCTCTGTCTGTGACCAGCTGTGGAACCCTGCAATAGCATCCATCTGTTTCAAAAAGAAACTTCTTTGATGAGTGGTGTACGGTATACTTGTCTGAAATTACAAGGACCCATATTTAGCATACAGTAAGAAATTTAATTTGTCTAGAGATATGACAGAGATAGGGTTTTCTCTAGGATCTAGACCTCTCCAGCCATGTGTATTTGGCAATATTTACAGTGCTGCCCAAGAGTTTGATCCCTTTAAGAGAGCTTTAAGTCCAATTAGATAGTTGTTGATTACTACCCAGATAAAAGTGCCACTACTGGACAAATAGAGATAGTTTGCTGTGCCAGTCATTGTGGTTATTGGGCTCTGGAGTTGGGTTGGACCATTGGTTGATTGTCTCCCTTAGCAGCTTTCATAGTATCCTCTAGTACTGTGAGAGCTAGTCGTCAGGGAAAAGACTTCCAGGTTCCAGCTCACTTGCTCCAAGTCCTATGTCAGAAGTATGTCCTGTCTTCAGTAGTAGGAGAGTCTTACCTTCAGGTTCTGGGAGGTAAGCAAGGGCTGTGGCAATTTTCTGTGTTATTTTGGTCTCTTCTGACTAGCAGCTCGAAGGAAGTTTTCACTTGTCTGGCTCTGTTCCTTGTTATATAGCCTTCAGGTATACACGTTCACTTATGTTCAGATATTATATGTGTATTTTTCACGGAGTTTCTGCATTAATACATTTCCCTCTGGCTTTTTACACCACCTAAGCTTAACTATCTAAAGCCAGAATGTTCTTTTGACTGTGAGTCTTCAAACACACTTCCTTTACTTTTTCTTTCTTTCTTTCTTTCTCTTTCTTTCTTTCTTTCTCTTTCTTTTTTTCGTTCTTTCTCCTTTCTTTCTCTTTGTTTCTTTCTTTCTTTCTTTCTTTCTTTCTTTCTTTCTTTCTTTCTTTCTTTCTTTCTTTCTTTCGAGGCAGGGTCTCATGTATCACAAGCTATTCTCAAACTCACTATGTAGCTGAGGCTGATCTTGAACTTTTGATCCTTCTGCCTCCACTTCCCAAGTGCTGAGATTATGGGGGTGTACACCATACCCAGTTCAAATGGTGCTGGGGAAGAGAACTGAGGGTTTTATGTATGCTGGGCAAGCACTCTACCAATTGAGCTACATCCTCCGCCCTCATTCTTCATTCTTGGCAGCCACTAATCTTTTTGTGTCTGTGAATGTTCTGGACGTTTCCTATATATCACACTGTGCCATATTTGTCCTTTTATGTCTGTCTTCTTAGTTTAAAATTTTGAAGGTTTATCCAATAGCATGTATCAGCACAGAGTTCCTTTCATGGCTGAATAATATTTCATAGTATGGGTATACCCATTCTTTAATTTTTTTTTCCAGCAAATGCTGTTGACTGTTAAGAACTCCAGCAGGCTGTGTATTAAGAACTGTGTTAGGGGAATGTAACAGGGAATGTAAACTTTGCCCTCATAGTTTATTGGACAAATTCAAAACAGCTGACTGCTCTTGCAGAGGACCCGGGTTCGATACCCAGCACCCACACGGCAACTATGAACTATCCTTAACTCCAGTTCCAGGGGAATCTGAAGCCCTCTTCAAACCTCCGCAGCATTGCACAACACAGGTGTATTCACTTACATGCAGGCGATACACTCACACACATAAAATAAAAATAATAAATAAAATATTAAAAAATTGTTTTCTATTCTGTTAATAGAGCAATCATTGCAAATACTGGTTTGAGAAAAGCTTGGAAGAAAAGGAGAGCAAGTAAAGAAGTCTTTTGAGAAAAGCAGAATGCAATCAATATTTTAATTTTGGAAAGAATTTCTGTAGAAATGACAAATGTCAGGATGGGGGTATAGCTCAGTAATAGAACATTTGCCTCGCACATGCCAGGCCCTTGGTTTTATCCCTAGTGCTTTAAGTGTGCAAGAGAAAACAACAACAACCAAAAAAATCTGTCCAATAAATTAATGAATAAAAAGAAAAGAGAAAAAAGGCACATGTCAGTTTAGAACCCACTGTGATGTGGTGTTAGCGTATCTGTCGGGTCAATTTTTTTGAGGAATTCTTCAAGCACAGAATAAGTTGGCAAAATTAATTACAAATGATTCCTGCAGAAGTGTGAAGTGGGGACATGGTGAAGATGCAGTGAAGGTCTTAACTTTGCATCTCCTTACCCTGAGAATAGTGAAATTAAAATGACTTCTATGATATAGTCACCACTGTTTTATATGGTGACCCTATGCAGGAATTTGCATATACACGTCTGCAAAGAACAGGAGCAGAAATAGAATCATTTAGGTGTTTTGCTGCTTAGCACACTGTAGCACATTTTTGATTTCCACATCTTACTTTTTGTTGGTATTATCCTGTATGGTCTAGTGGTGTTTTAGTTTCTTCTCTCTACAAAATCCCATGAAAACAACTTATAAAAGGAAAGATTTAATTTAGTTCAGTTTCCAAGGATTCTGAAAAATCATGTGCATCCATACAGTGAAATATTATTCAACCATAAAAAGAAATGTGTCCACCGTTACTTGGTCCCATTGCCGTGTGTCTGTGATGAGGCAGAGCATCATTGCTGGGTGTTTGGCTGTTTGATATCATGATTTCATGGTTCTTATATATCAGCAGATTTTGCATGAACAGGAATTAGTGAACATTGCAGCAGCCTCCTTGAACTGTCTCCATGGAGTCTTCCTCTGTGCACATCTCCCTTCATGGAGACCTGTCTGACAGAAAATAAGTTCCAAGGGCTACCCAGGCTTGTGCTAGAGCCCACAGCTCATGCCCCCTGCTTAACTCAGGACAGATGGAGAGATGGGTCTATTCCTGCAGTATTGGCTTCTAGAAAGTTCTTATGCATCACTGTTCTCCATGGAGGTGGGGGGGGGCTGGACAGTGAAAGAGCATGCACTCTACAAAGCCGTGGGAGTGGAGCAAGCACAGCCTCAAGTTTGAGGTCATGGGGGAGCGTCCTCAGCCCAGGCCTTGATCACAAGCCACTTCATGACACTCAGCTGCATCTTTTTGAACAGAACCACAGAAATCCCACGTGAGTTCTTGTGGGCCTGAGATGACTTCATAACCAGGGGTGACCCTGTGAGAACTGAATCTTTTTGAAGTGCCTTCAGTCAGCCCCTCTTGCAGCAATGCTATTCTGGAAGAAATTCTTAGAAGCTTTCCCAGAGGGTGCCTGACCACTCCAGCCAGATAGTCTTCATTTACCATCCATAAAAGCACCCACACTCAAATCAGGGCTTGACTGTAGGGTCCAGAGCCAAACATCATTCCTTCATCCCCTCTAGACACCCTGAAAAGGAGTCTTGCTTTGTCTTCCTCACTCCTGTATCTTCCCAGTTTCATCAGGTGCACTGCAGTGGGCATCCCGTTTGCATCAGAGGAATCCTGCTTCCCTCTGTTTGAACTGTGCTTCTTTCTGTCCTTTTTCGGTCATTAGTCTTAATAATGCCCAGCTTCCAAGCACTGGATCTGACTGCTGCCAGGGCATTGGCTTGACTGTGTTTATCCACTCAATATGTTTATTGAGCACTCTATTTTAGTGGAAGACACAGAATAAATACCACAAGTTCATACGTAATATGGCATCCAGGTAGTGAGAAAGGCATGAACAAGAACTGATCAGGGTGTGAGAAATATATTTCAGATGTAAAGTGCTTGCATCACATGCACAAAGCCTTGAATTCAATCCTCAGTTCATTAAAATTGAGAGCCACCAATCAGGGAGGAGGTGGAGGTCTGATTTTTGATAGGGTAACCCAGAAGCTTCTCCATGAATGAGGTAACATTTGAATTGAGATCTGAATAAAATACAAGGACCATGAGAAAATGGGGTGATGAGTCAAAGGGAGAAAAGAGGGCAGGCAAAAGCCCTTGGCAGGACCAAGTTGACAGAAAGTGGAGGAGGAGGTCTGTGTGCCTGAGGGTTGTGAGAAGGGACAGAAAAGGCAGCTGAAGAAATAAGCAAGGTTCATTGGTGGGGTTTACAGGCTGTTTGGAAGGCAGTCACTTCCCCATGCATACTGGGAAAGGCTAATTGCTTTGTGACTTCCATATTTGAATTCCCTATGCACAGTATATACTCTGGCTTAGAGCCAGTATTCCTGGGTATTTGTGGGATGGAAAAATAAGTCTGCTCTTTGTTCCAAAGGATATTGAAACCCAGAAAGAAGGAGTTAGTCAAGTCACTAAGCAGACCTGCAGGGTAACCCTTGGCGAGAATGATGCTTTCTTTCATCTTGCTGGTTAATACCACTTCTCTCCATCACTGTACTGTGTCTTCTGTCAGTAAAACATTTCATACTCTAAAACAAAGAGAAAACTGATTAGTAAGGAAACAGAATAGGACCATAGAATATCAACGAGATTCAAAGAAAGCCAGATGGGATGAGCCACACGTGGATACTTAAAGTGTGTCTTTGATCTTCCTAGCTGGAAACTAAAGAAAAATGGGATCAGTTACAAAATCTATCATTCTAAGAAAAACTACCAATGACTTTTAGAAGTAAAGCATTGTTTTCGCCCTCTTCTTCCTGCCTCATCTTCTTGGATAGCTGGGGTTACAGTTATAACCCATCATACATGGCTCTCACAAGTTTCTCCAGACACTGAGGCCTGAGAGAAAGATTGCTTGCAGCTTCTCAGGAAATGGATGCCAAATAACTTGGAACTTTTTTGGATGTGCACACTCTGCCATCTGAAAAGCACCATTTGTCACTTAATCATCACATCTAGAGCCCCAGTTTATGATCAAACAAGGAAGCTGTTTTGGCAAAACTTTGCCAATCATGTTCTGCTGTATGTAGGGTTTTTATGTGTTGCAATTCCCACACTTGAAAGATTCCTATGGGTACTGTTGGGTGCTGAAGGATAGGAGCTGCATGCTGAAGCCTGGTGGCATTGTCCATGAGGACAAGTGGCAGTTTTACAGAGGGACTGGATTTCCTCCCTCTGGGACTTCCTGGAACTGAGTGCAGGTGACCAGGCAGGCACTGGGTCTCCACTGTCTGTATCACAACCTCCTGTGGGTGGACTTTGCCTTGTGTTTATACATCCCACAGAATACATCCCAGGGCTCTTAAGAACCACCTTAAACTATCAGATTTCCTCTGGAAGCATGTGTCAGCTGCCCCAGATGATTATGCAGGGCTTGGTCCATGCTTTCTTTGAATGAATGGATTAAATATAGTAAGGGATAATGTAGCGGGTTTTTTTTTTTCTCCTTATCTCAAAGACAACGCAGATGCTAAGATTTCACTAGAGACTGTTTCTTAAAACAACAAAACAAAACAAAACCCCCCATTGCACTGTTGAGTATTAAGAGCATTTTCTGAAGCTGATCAAAAGCTTTCTAGGGGCTGAGGATGTAGTTCAGTTGGTAGAGTGCTTGCCTAGCAAGCACAAAGCCCTGGCTGGGGTCAGTCCTCAGCACTACATAAAATGGGTATGATGGCACAGATCTGTAGTTCTAGCACTTGGAAGGGGGACACAGGAGAATCAGAAGTTCAAAATCATTCTTGGATACATAGCAAATTTGAAGCAACCTGGGCTACATGTAACCCTGCAGCAACAAAACAAGACAGAAGTCTTCTAAGACTGCAGTCCCATCACAGTCTGTTCATGTTTCCTCTCCAGGTTCTGATGCCAGCACCATTGAAATCCATACTGCAACTGGATCTCGCAATGTACACGAAGTTGACTCCATTCCTCAAGCCCAGGGAGACCTGTGAAGGGATGGGGGTCAGACCCCAGAGTCCTCAAGCTCCAGCTTTCATTCTTTAGGACTGTGTTCTTGCCTGCCTTCTATCACTATGCAGCCACAATGTAGAATTCCCTAACTCTCATTCTAGTCGTCATAAGCAGAGCTCACTAAAATGTTCTTGCTGTTAGGACAAAGGACACAGGAGAGCTTGGAAATAGAAAATTTCATCTAGAACACTCAGTGGCTCCTCTCAACTCTTAACTGCCATTTGGACTTCTTCTGAGACCAGCTTAAATGCTAAGTGCCAAATCCAAATCCTTGAAAAAGTAGTTAAATAAAAACGCTGTGACTGAGCCCCATCTTGATATAGATTCTGTCCAAACAACCGCTAGCCAATGCTCTTCTGGAAGATTCGGCTGATGCAAAACAGCAGCAGGAGACAGGACCAGCAGGACAGATGGGAACTGGGGCACTGGGAGATGTGAAGCAGTCTTTCTCATACCCACTAGAGTACCAACATAGCACGTTTTTAATGAAGTTGCCTATGCCCTCATGCTATGTCAAGAGTGACATCATCTAAGCACTCCTTAGAACCTGCCTTACACTCAGATCATTGCCCATGTCTCCACCTTTCTGTCCATTAAGATGATATCTCTAGCTGAGCATGGAGACTCATGCCTGTAACACCAGCATATGAGAGGATGAGACAGGAGTATTGTCTTGAGTTCACAGACAACCTGACCTATATAGGGAGTCTGAAACCAGCCTGGGCTACTGAGACCTTGTCTTAAAAAAATCAAATGATGGCTGGAGAGATGGCTTGGTATGTAAGAGTATGTATTGCCCTGGCAGAAAATCCGAGTTCAGCTCCCAGCACTTATGTCAGACTGCATTACAACACAATGGCCTGTAACTCCAGTCCACAGGACCTGACACCTTCTCCTAGCCTCCAATGACACTGTACTTATATGCATATCACCCCCACCCTCTTATATATATAAACACAAAAAGTAAAAAAATTAAATAAAGTCTATCTACCTATATGTATGTATACAACACACATGTAGAGATGTGTATGAATTCTCTTTTTTTCTTTGCAGAAATGTTGCAGCATGCATTGAATTACAAGCTATGCCAGTTCGTATATAAAAAAAGCCACAAATATTTTTCTTACTACCCTACAGCAGGTCTGCCACGTGGCATCCCCCTTCACAATTATATCAGGACAACTTTTCATTCTCAAAAGGCTGTGAAACTTCTAGGTTTGTACTTTAGGGTCACAAAGCTGGATTCCTAGCACAGTGTGACTCTGATACTGGGTGCTACAGCCCAGTGCTCTCTGGGTAATGCCGCTGCATCTTCCTAAGCTGAGAGAGACCACACTTACCTTGGTCAATGTTCCAAAGGAGATGGTTAAGGGAGTTAGATTTCAGGTCTGGAGAGATGGCTCAGTGATTATGAGTACTGGCTACCTTTGCAGAGAACCCAGATTTGGTTCCCAGCACCCACACGTTGACTAACACCCATACTTAACTCCAGTTCCAGGGAATCCAACACCCACTTCTGACCTCTGAAGGAACTGCATGCACATAGTGCACTTACATTCGTGCAGTCAAAACACTCATACATATAAAAATAAATTGAAATTAAGAGAATTAGATTTCCCAGGAGGCAACTGTATTCTTGATCTCAGTAGAGTTCTGTCTGTCCTCTAGCATCAGGAGCCCCTCCTGTATGGTGATTCCCTCCCCCATCATTCTAGAAGCAAAGAAGTAGCTACTTGGCAGAACCAGTCATGGAATCTCCTACATTCTTTAGTTAGTGTTCATGGGATGAGATGCAGAGGCACCTTGGCAGAGAGTACTGGCAGAAGACAGGGCTGCTTTGAGGAGCAGTACTATAACGCTTCTAGGGGTGGGTCCAGTGTCCAGCATGAGGGTGTGAGCAGCACCCGCTGCTGTCTGTTATCTTCACTGGACCAACCCTGCTGCTTGATCTTGACTGTTTTTGTCTGTTTACCTCCAACATGTTCTGCAGAGACTCCCAGAGATGCCGCTTATCCTCATCCCTCCTTTGGCTGGCATTGGTGAGTCAGGTTCTTATGGTCCCAAATAAAAACCCTGATTGCTCTGACTGTCCAGTTGAGACAGTGCTCCCTGTTGCAATCAAGCATCCACCTGATTTTCATGACTTGGGAGTTTGCCTGGGTGAGCGCAGAGAAGGAGTGGGTAAATGGACATCTTGTGGTAACTTGCCAGGCAGAAAAGAAGCATGCGAATCAGGTGATTTCAATCCATAGAGGGAGTCTGGAGGTAGCAACTAGGTAGACAAATAAATGACACACCCACACACATCAGGGGGTTTTGAACCATTTTCCTTGCAGCTTGTGACTACACGGAGATGTGGTCATCATTGTGTTAATGTTTTTAAACCTGGAAAATGCTAGAATTCATTGGGAAGCTGAGGAGGATAATGCACTGGACAGCATGTGAAGATGGTGGTGATGGTAATAATAATGATAATGGGAAGGAGGGGATGCAGTGAGAGGGATGAGGGGAGATGGGATGTACAGCCTGGGGTTTGGGGTTGGCCTTTGCGGAGCTCTGCCAACACTGGCATAGCTGCAAGTGGAGTTCTGTGGAGACAGCTTCCATGGGCTTTTAACATTTCATTAGCAAGTCGTTTACCAACCAATTTATTTGCCCCCCACAAACAACCTTCCTCTCATTTCAGAGGAAGTCTTCATTGTCTCCATCACCACCTACCACTGTGTGCTTACAGTAGGTTGTGTGGACTCGGCTGTTGCCTGTGTTGTGTCTCTAAAGACATTTGTTTGACGATAACTATATTCCTAACCACAGATCCCATTGTGAAGCTCATCAGCCTCATAGTCTAGCAGATGAGTTCTGTCAGTGCCATCTCGTGTACTCCTCAATGGTTCTGTGCCCTCTTGGCAGTATTCTCCAGATGGGACTGAAGTTCTGTCTTGCTTATCTTACTGTGGATGAGACAGGTCACAGAGGAAGTTCTGAGACTGGAAAAATGTTCAGTCAAAACTGGAGTCAGTCTTTCTTTCCTTCCTTCCTTCCTTCCTTCCTTCCTTCCTTCCTTCCCTCCCTCCCTCCCTCCCTTTCTTTTTTTCTTTTTGAGACCAGGTCTTGCTATGTAGCCCTGGCTGGCCTGGAATTCAGTATGTAGATCAGGCTGGCCATGAACTCACAGATTTTCACCAGCTTCTGCCTTCCAAATGCTGGGATTAAAGAAAAGCGTGTGCCACTATGCCTAGCAAACCTTGAGTCTTTCTTAAGGACACAATTGATTCTCCATCATGCCCTGTTGATACACTTCATGGCTGACTTCCGGGTTTCCGTCATTAGTTCTCACAGTCAAGATCTAAGAGTACATACTGTGACATGAAGAACATCCTCAAGTAGCTTTAAGAACAACACCAAAGGCCAGATGTGGTGGCATACACCTCTAATCATAGTATTCAGGAGGCATAGGCAGGTGGTCTGTGAGTTTGAGGCCAGCCAGGGTGATCTTCCTGCCCCAGCTTCCCAAGTGATAGGATTACAGGACTGTGCCACCGCATCTGTTTTTTTTTTTCTCTCTCTTACTAGTTATTGACCTCATCTTGGTGCTGTGGTATTTGTTTTGTTTTGTTTTGTTTTGTTTTCAGTTTTTTGAGGCGGAGTCTCATTATGTAACCCTAGCTGGCAGGAAAATCACACATTCCAGGCTGGCCCATTGAAATAAGCAAGCAGCAATTAAAAGGGGGTGGACAGAGGTTTTCACTAGGGGGATGAAGGTTACATTATCAACATCAAGGCAGTGGAAGCACCCACAGAGGAGGGCAAATGCTGGTGCAGTTAGTTTTAGAATCAGTGTAGAGGAAGGGTCCATCGACCTGGAAATTCCAGTTGTATATTTACAACTAATCCATCATGTAGTCCCAACAAAACTTCTCCCACAGTATCAAGATAGTAATATCAAATTATACAACTCACCAGAATTGTTTCTGAAGCCACCAAAGCCTGCTCACATTCACACTGATTAACACTGAATACCTTGCTCCAGGCTCTACTGCCAGCCCCACTTAATGTTCCTTAAGATTTTTTTCCAGGGGCAGTCCTATGACTTCTGAGTGAAGGCTCAGGGTACTCAAAGTTTCATTCAAACTCCCCATGTGGGAACATGCTGTCAGTTTGGCAGGGTATAAGAAGCAGAGAAAAACTGTAATGAGCAGGCTAGACCTCAGATAACTGTGTGAGCCAGAACAGGTTCTTCCTAAATTGTTTATAAGATACCAGCCATGAAATTGCACAGTACATCAAATTACATATGGTACATGACAATAAAGCACAAAGTTGATGGCTTGTGTGTCTGCCATATTGTTTATGATAATTTTGGAGTGCATTTCCATATAAATCTAATACAGCTCCTATTTACTGCATCTCTTGATTGTGTCATTTCTTCTTGTGTGAGACATAATCTTGTGTCGCTTTGTTTATTGTGACCTCCAGTGCAGTGGGTACACTATTGATTTGTCTGTTTGTCCATCTGTCCATCCACCCATCCACTCACTGACCCCCTGTATCATTATCATCTATCTCATGATATCATTTACATCATCAATCAACAGCTACCTTTCTACCTTTTGGATATGTAGCAGGCTAGTCTACGGAGGTTTTTGTAAGAATAACTGTTCCTTCTATCCATCAACAATCATCTGACACACCAACCAATCAATCATATATCATTCAACCATTTGGCTTATATGCATATATCTCATCATTCAATCAACCAATCAATAATTATTCAGTCATCTATGCACTACTGGGTGGATAGATCACCTATCTTTCTAAATTTGCCTAGGTGTGTGGCAGCTTACATCTCGCAGGTCTGTGCATGCATATGAATGCTCACATAAAGGTGCAATCCATGAATGACACGTTTTTCAGAAACCACCCCTGTCCTTAAGCGATAGACACATAGCTTTATTTGGGATTTGGCCTCTCTGGGAGCTTGAGTCATAGGTGACAACCTTCTGGATACCCACAATTATCCACTGAAACCCTGAGCCAAGAGGGGCAAGATGGCCCTCTGCCTCTGGCTCTTAGTATGGGAGCAAGCTAGGATCAGAAGGAAATGACACCATGACTTCCTTTGTGACTCATCTGTACAGTAAAAATCTTGACTCAGCACCAAGGCTGCAGCTGAGCTATTTTCACCCTGTCTAATTCACTAACTCCTTCACACAACAGGGATGTGAATACCCATTAGCTAATTAAATCATAGTGGGTGCAGCAATTCATTAAAAGAGCATAAAGGCAAACACGTGGGTGAGTCTGGCATAGAGCAAAGAGCCACAAATGCTTCCTTTTAAATACAAGTTCATGCAGTGCAGAAGCCAACACCCACAGGTCCTCATGCTCTGTAAATAGCGAGTGCTTGGATTCCAGAAGTGCTGGGATTACATGTGTGCACTTCCGTACTTATATCCTTTTTTGTAGTGCTGGGAATTGAATCTACGACCTCATGCATGCTAGGCAAGTGTTCTACCACGGAGGTATATTCCCAGCCCACGCTTTACATTTTTAAGACAACCAGCCTGAAGTAAAATAAAAGGTAATGCACAGGCTCGTTGTGCATAAGAAGCTACTAGAATATCCAGGCACTGCTATGAAAGCCTGTATGGATCCTGCTTGACATCACTGCAGTCATTCTGAGTCATGACCACCATGATCACCCCTGAAGAACCATGGTTGATTTTTCCTGTATTCTTTCCACTAAATTGTAAATAAACCAAACCATCAGAGCGACACCAGTGCCAGGGAAGTGCATGGTTTTGACAATAACAGACTGTAAACTAAGCACACTCCAGCTGGGATGACCCATTTCTGATTCAAATGGCAGGATGCAACCGGCCTTGCTGCCACTCAGCCCCACACTTCCATCAGCAAGTCTCCCAACAAGGGGCATTCTGCTGTTTTGTTCTGGAACAAGTCCACATTATGGCAGCCAGTCCCCTTTCCCTATTTAACAAATCAAGTCTGGAAAGAGGTATTCACTTTACTTTCCTCTTGAGGAAACAATGTTAAGAGTTTGAATGTGAAGTGTGCCTTCAGACTCACGTATTTGAACATCTGTTTTCCAGCTGTTAGGAGGTTGTGGAACCTTTGGGACACAGAACTATCTGGCTATCTTAAAGGTGGGCTTACAGATTATAGTCTACCTGGTTCATGCCTGTGCTGCTGATCTGTGAGACATGTAAACATTCCACCTTACGCTCCTACCACCACAGATGGAGCGCCACCCACCATGCCTTCTTCACCATGAGCCAAAATAAATCTTTTTCCCTTTAGTTGTTTGGTCAGGTATTTTATCATAGCAACAAGAAAGGTATTTAACAGATAGCTTTTTTCATTTGTCAATAGGAATTCCCAGGCAAAACAAAAACAAAACAAAACAAAACAAAACAAAAGCCAGCAAAAAACAACACGCCACTATATTCTCCAAATGAAAAGAGCAATTTATTAAAAACATTGAATATGATTTGTTGATTCCTTTTTATTTATTTTTATTTTATGTGTATGAGCATTTTGTATGCATGTATGTAAGTGCACCACAGACATGCAGCGCTTGTAGAGTCCAGAAGACGGTGTCAGATTCCCTGGAAGTAGAATTCCTGATGGTTGTTAGCCACTATGCTGGGAACTAACAGCAAGTGCGCTTAACTGCTGAGCCATCTTTCCAACCCCTGTTGATTCTCTCTTTAAACAAATGAGCTATGATACAGAAGGTGATTCTTTTTTTTCCTTTGAGTGTGAGGGGTGACAAGGAGTGGGGCATAGAGGACAGAAGAGGGGTTGATGTTACTTAACAGAATCTGGAAAATGTAGACATAGAACCACACAGACAGTAAGAACTGCAGAAGGTAGAATTTACAATGTCAGTGAGTTGCTGAGGAGACATTTCTGCTTTTAGGGTGCACACGGCACAATACACAGGGTCTAGAATTTATGTTGGGAGGTCTTGCTCACTCTGTGTCTGAGACAACACATTCCCCAGGCCCACTCCCAGCCCAGGCACTGAAAACATGCCTATCTGGGTATGATGCTCTGAATGAGACATGTCCCCCATAGGCTCAGTTGGTGGCACTGTTGGGGCAGGTCATGGGCCTTTTAAGGCATGTGGACTTGCTGGAGGAAGTACATCATTGTGTCAGACTTTAAGAGTTCCTAGCTTCACCCCACCTGTAGTTTGATTTCTTTGCTTCATGTTTGCCATTGTGACTTCTCAGTTTCTGGCTCCTGCCACCTTGCCTGTTGCTTGCTATGATGAATTCTTATCCCTCTGGAACTGTAAGCTAAAATAAATTCTTCCCTCTATAAATCGCCTTTGGTCATGGTGTTCAATCACAGCAACAGAAAATTTAACTAGTACACTGGGCACTGCTTTCAGGAAGGATTCAGTCGCAGGGATCGAGACATTACCTGAGTATTCCAGATATGGACATACTTGCTGAGGGACCCGCTGGCCAAATATTTCCCATCAGGGCTGAAAGCTACACTGTAGACAGGCTCCTGGTGCTTGGTCAATGTGTGGATGCAAACGCCTCCTTCCACATCCCACAGTCGAACCGTAGAGTCAAACGAAGCACTAGGGAGATGGCAGGGACAACAGCCACATCAACAGGTTGGTTTTAAAGTCTATGACACATCTTATAGGAATTGTCTTTTACAGTTACAGTTGAAACATGCCTGAATTTGTTTCAAGAGTCAGTGTCCTAGTGAGACTTTTCTTTCCAGAAGTATGCAAACAAAGCAGCATTCAGACAGGACCCAGGGCCTTGCAGAAGTCAGGCAAGACCTCTTCCACTCAGCCACTGGCCTCATTTCTTTCTCCCTTTCCCAATGCTTTTGTGGGGAATTTACCAAGTTTTCTGAAACACCACTGTTATTTACAATACACCTATTTTAACAAGTAAGTGCACCTACCTATAATTGGAGAAAACATCAAATTGCATGAAGACACACTTAAAAAAGAAATTCTAAACCCACGTGAATTAAAACATAGTCACATTCATGTATGCAACCACCCTGAGAACAGCTGCAAAGCTGAGTTATCTTCATATTTAAAGGGACAACACAACACCCATCACAGAGCTGTCGCCTGGCTTTCTTTATCACCAAGGGCCCATGAGGCCCAGTGTCCTTTCACATTTGCTGAGCGAGGAGATAATAATGTATATTTGCTCCTAATGGGTATCACATCATACCAAGAAGCATCTGATAGTCATCAAAAATTACTGCCATGTGCACTATTTGTCAACTTAGGTATATTTTGATTATTGAAACAATAGAATTATAGCCTTGGGGAGGGCCTCTGTTATTTCAACCATCCATTGCATGGATGAGTTCTCCCCAGTCCTTCCTTTGTGTGCATACTCATGTCTTGGTGAACAGGATGTGCATGTCAGAAAAGTGCTCTGTCACTGAAGTATACCCCAGAACCACTTCACATCTCTTCTTAGAGAGAGCCTTGGATTGGACATAGCCTACAATGTGGTTTTTCACCGTCTAGTCAGGCTGGCCTCCCTACTACTGCTCAGTGCTTCCTTCTTTATAGGAGAACTGACCCAACCCATCACTTCTTCCGTAATCCTTAGGAACAAAACAAACCGAGCCCCTTTCCGCTTCCTAGAAACCAAACATTCCTGCCTGGTCTGGCCTTCCCCACACTAAAAAACATCCATAGTGTATGGACCCAAAGCCAAAGATGCACATAGCTTCCAGATCTGCCTAAAAATTCTGGATTCTAGCTTAGAATCTCCTTAGCCCATCCTACTAAATGTTCTTATTGAACTACAAAGAGTAGGACTGGGGTGAGCTCAGTGGCAAAGCACTTGCCCAGCATGTACAAGGCCCTAGGTTCCACCCATAGCACCAAAAAATAAAGAATGAGAGTACATTAAATTGGGTGGGGGGCAGTGAGGGGAGGTGTGGATAGGGGAGAAGATCTAAATACCATCAAACTATATTGTATGGAAACCATAAAATTCAGTTGAAAATAAAATTATTAAAAAAAACACCAAGAATGGATTGATACATGTGTCAGCTCTGTTGCCTAAAGCCCAAAGCAATGTGGTTTAGATGAAATATCTTTGTTCTAAGGACCGTACCTCTAAGTTCTGGGGATTGGCTAACTAGCTGCTCCAGTCTTAAGAGAGTCAAGTCACATTTGGCGGGGGCAGAGAATTCGACATCTCTACTCAATACCCTGCCATCAGCAATCCTGAATAGAGCTTCATAAACTGAGTTTAAGGTCTATGTTCACTTTTTGTCTGTTTTCTTTCTCTGGCTTAACAAAAATTTTTCTTAAACTACCTGAAGCCTGACACACATCCATCCTACGAGCCATAGTTACTACAATTCTCACCTCAAGTCAGGTGTCAACTCCCTACAGCTGACCCTCCAGGCCTACAGGCTCTGCATCTGCACACTTAGCCCACTGCAGACCAAAAACTCATTGAAAAATATATCTTTATTAAATACGCACTTCTTTCTTGTCACTATTCCTTAAACAGTGTAACAAATATTCCTATAACATTTTTCATTATACTAGGCATTATTACAAGTCATTGAGATATGATTTAATGTACCTTGAGGGTGTGCAGGTGTTACATGCAAATATGTGTCGTTTTACGTAAGGGAGCTAAGTAAGCATCCTGAATTTTGATACCCACAGAAGATCCTGGAACTATCTCCATGGATACTGAAGAAGGCTACTCTCCTTGGTCCTTCCACAGGGAGTTGCTACTTTGTTCAGTTAGGAAGGGCTTCAACACATCAGCAGCATATCTGGGTTTGACTGATACTTGCCAGCTGAGTTACTCATCAGGACAAAGAGAGTGAGGTGCCCTCAGGAAGGAGACAGAGCCGTGATGCTGCCTTCCCTTACCTTGCTGACATGATGTTGGAGTTTGGGTTGCTGGTGGCTGCTCACATGGGACTCCACTTGATGGTGTATATCTCTTTGCTGTGAGCTTGAAGGTCGTGGATACCTGTCCTGCTTAATACTCCAGATGGGGAAGAGGCATTGGCAACAGTGTAAGCTAACGCTGTCCAACCCGGAACTGAGAAAGGCTCAGTATCATACATTCTGGGGGCCCTCCTTAGGTATCGGGTGTGGGAGAGGCTCACAAGCCAGCAGGGTGCCCATCAGGCCCATCAGCAGGCAGTTGTGCAGGAAGTTCCAGAGCAGAGAGTCGAGCTTAGTCTATAAGGATGCTGGTAGACAGACCATGGGGAAGCTTGGGCCTCTCAGCAGAATCCTTGCCTGATAAAACAGAGTTCACTGGAGAAGAGCTAATTATAGGCTGGCAAAATTGCTCAGGAGGTGAAAGCACTTGGCTTGCAAGCCTGATAACCAAAGTTTGATCCCTGGATCCCACAGTGGAAGGAGAGAACTGACTCCTCAAAAAATTGTTCTCCTATCTCCACATGTGTACTGTGGCACACTCAAGCATATACAAACACATAACTAAAACAAATTCTTTTCAAAAAGAGCTAGTCAGCTGGGCGTGGTGGCGTACACCTTTAATCCCAGCACTTGGGAGGCAGAGGCAGGCAGATCTCTGTGAGTTCAAGGCCAGCCCGGTCTACATAGTGAGTTCTAGGACAGCTGGGGCTACAGGGAGACCCTGTCTCAAAAAGACCAAAAAAAAAAAAAAAATGAGAGCTAGTCATTTGGTTTAGCAACAGGGAAATTTATGGAGGAAGGAAGAATGCTGTATATTAACAATCACCTTGAGAACAGAGCCCGGGAGGCTCACATGGGGAGTAGAGCTTGTCTAGAATTAAGCAGTCCACCCCTTCAGATACTACCTTTACCTTTGATGTCATGTCATCTGAGCAGGAGGCTAGCAGCATTGTAGAAGAATCCCATCTGTTGGCAGCGATCTCATTCTACAAGAACGAAGGGCCTTAGAAAGAAATTAGAGCCTGTGTGGAGGTAAAGCAACCATTCACTAAAGGGTAGTAGTCTCCTGTCAGCACTCCAAAGGGCTGCTGGGGACTGTCCCTGGATATCAAAAAACACAGCCCAAGAACATACATACATACATACATACATACATACACATATATATATATTTATATTTGTTTTCCTCACTTTGCCTTTTTATATATGTAGAACATAGTGATAAAGAACATATAACCAGTTACACTCTGATCGATTCTTCTCTAAGAAAATAAATCCTTACTAGGAATAAAGTTAAACGAAGACTTCAATTCCAAGTTCAGCTTGTAAAGCTGTTATTATTTATTGTTAGTATAATTTTTATGAGCTAGGATCTCACTATGTAGCATAGGCTGACTGGAACTTCTTATGTATTTCAGGCTGGCATGTAACTCACAATTTTTCTGCCACGCCCTTCTGAGTGTTGACACTACAGGCATGTGCCACCATGCCTGGCTAAAATCAGTTTTTTAAAAAATATATTTTTATTAATCCTCAGAGACTTTCCATGTATACAATGTATTTTGGTTATTTTCACTCCCTATTCCTCCCAGATCCACCCCCACCTCCCCAACCCCTCCCAACTTCACGTCCTCTTATTCCTTGTTTAAAAAATAACCCACTGAGCCCAGTTTATACTGCTCATAAACTCATGGGTGTGGGGCCATCCACTGAATAGTGGACCTACCAGGAACCACACCCTTAAAGAAATCTGGCTCTCTTTCTCCAAGGAGCCACCGACTGCCAATATCTCTTCAGTTAGGGGTGGAGGCTTGTGATTCCTTTCCTACTCCGTGCTAGAATGTTGACTGGCTTGATCGTGTAAAAATTAGTTATTTAAAAAAAACAACTTTGACCATCACTTTCCTAAACAGTAAGAAAATTATTCACCTATTGTGTGTGTGTGTGTGTGTGTGTGTGTGTGTGTAAAACAGTGCACATGTGGAGGTCAAAGAACAACTTTTGGGAGTCACTGCTCTTGTTTTACCCTGGGTTCTGGGTATGGAACGTAGGTCATCAAGCTTTCATGGTAAGTGCTTGAGTGATCTTGCTGGCCCTCCAGTGCACTTTTAATAGAACAGTTCCTTGGTCAAGACAGAGAAAGAGCTCAGGCAAGTCAAAGGCCATGCCAACCAAAGGCACAAATATACATTCAGGCAGCATAGATGTGTAAGAAACTGCACACAGGAACCATAAGAAGGAAACACACACAGAGAAACAAAAGTTCCCACCAAAATTACAACCCAGCACAGACATCCAGGTTGATAGGGGCCATACAGAGCAGAGAGCAATGAAGTTTTTAGGCTTTCATTATTCCTGAGGACCCGGAGACCCCAAGTGTAGTGGTTTAGATTGAAATGTCCTCCATAGGCTCGTATTTGAGCACGTTGTCCCTGGTTGTTGGTGGTATTTGGGAAGATTAGAAGGTGTGGCCTTGCTGGAGGAAGTATGTCACTGGAGGTGGACTTTGAGATTTCATAGCCTTGCCCCACTTTGAGTTTGTCTCTGCTTTCTGCACATGCTCGAAGATATGAACATTCAGCTTTCTGCTCTGGCTGCCTCTCTAGCCATGATACAGTCTTATCCTTCTAGAACCATAAGCCAAATAAACCCTTTTATTCTAAGTTGCCTTGGTCATGGTATTTTATCACAGCAACAGAAAAGTACAGGAGAAAGGCAGTTTCTTGGGTGGAGGTGGAAGAGAGAGGTGCATGTATTTTTAAAAGCTCAGCCATATGGAGGTGATATCATGCACAGCATGGGGGCAGGATGGAATTGTGGGCAGAGATTTATCAGTGAGGGCCTTCTTAGCAGGAAAACTGTGGATTCCCACTGTCACAGCCAACTGTCTCACTATGCTATTCCTACTGTCTTGGCTTAACAAATAACTTCACATACATGATTACTTTCTAAATAATTCTACAGTCCCAAGTCTTGAGAATAAATTACATGGTTGGTCTCCTTTCTGAGGAGCTGACACCGAGTTTTGAAGGGTGTGAAATGCAGACGTGGCACAGCTACAACTGTGCTCTGTGTGGAAGGGATGATGCAGAAAGGGAGAAAGCTGAGAGTCTGAGGAGCAGGCTACTTTGTGACCAAAGGGGGATGAGGACACCCCACCAGGATATTCTCATTACTCAGGGCAGTCAAAGTGACTCTCAGCAGCAGAGCACTACAGATCAACAGGTCTGTCCACACGTCTGCCCTCACAGTACCCTTAAACACAGGCACAGAAGACACGGCTCCCACACATCATTCTCACAACCACAAGCCTGAGCACCAGAACCTCCACTTACCAAGTGTCCTTGGAAGGTTTTGACGGTCACAGCCAAGCCTGAACACATGAATGCACATGACTGTGCTGCACGAGGCAAAGCCTGCGTTGCTGTGCCAATCCACATCAAGAGCAGAGGCTGCAGGACAGGAGGCGGGAGTCATTTGCATTCATTAACTGTACACACAGTGCAGTGATTTAGACAAAGCATCACCAAGAAGTCTTATCTAGTGACACCATGAAAACTGTCCTTAGCCTTCTTTCCCCCAAAGTCCTTCGAGACTTTCCAGTTAGTAGGGAGAGAAATTCCACGACGCTTTCATGCCTGAGGCCAGGCAGCATCTATCACTCCCATGGCAGAGGTGAGAGAGTTGAGATCAAAGGAATGTGACTGTCTGCCCATGCTCCTTGCTGCTTTCAGCAGCATCTCTGGAACAGGATAAGTGAATTTGTTTCTAGATAGGGACAAGAGAAAAATGGAAGAGGCAGACTTCATATAGTATGTTTAAGGTACCTGGATGAGGAAAATCTGAAGTACCCCAATGCCTGTCACAGACTGAAGAGTAATGAGAGTCACGGGAATTCCTTTTATAAAAAAATTTTTTTACAAAAACTTTATTGAGAATTTCATACATGTATATAAGGTATTTTGATCAAATCCATGCCCATTCCCTCCTGCCAACATTCCCCCCATCTGAAGAGGTAATCCTAAAATCTTTTAAGGATTAGATACAAGCTCCCAAATACTTTTCACATTTTTGGCCTTTGAAACAGAGCATGTTGCTAACAGGCTCAAGGACATTTTGACTTTTAGCTAAGAAACTGGTTACATTTCTTTGGGGTATTTTTACCCTAACTGCCTACCCAATTCCTACCTCCTATTCTTATCACACAATCCTCTGAAGGGGTTACCCAAATTGCCAATAGGGAATCGGGATGCAGACCTCTCTGGCTTCTTCCATGCTGAACAGGGATGCAGGGT
>NW_008334506.1:105744-121278 GCF_000622305.1 Nannospalax galili | reverse complement strand
ACAGGGAACTAGAAAAAAGTCAGAACAGGGCAATTTTCAAATGTTCATATATATAAGAGTCTGTTGGAATTTCTTGACAAGGGCTTCCAAAAGCATCCCGCTATTGGGTTCTTCCTCACTTTTCTTTTGTCTTCAAAGGCTGGACTAGTTGGCTGGGAAGAGTGGCTGGATACTCAAGTGAGGATCCAGTGACCCTGCTTGGCACTCCTTTAATGAATGAGCACAACCAACAAGCCCAATTGTGAGGATCTTTAGTGATCAGGCTCGGCCGAAATTATGATGATGGCAGCTATTTCATGCAGAAGGGACTGCTGTATAGCATCATCTTATTAAAAGGACCTGGTATTTAAAAGGATTTGGTGCTAGGAGCCACATATGAGGGAGAACATATGTCGTTTGTTTTTCTGAGTCTGCAATGGAAGGAGTGCGGTGGGACTTTGAAGACACCACATGGCCCAAGAGAAGCTCTGGTCTGTTACAAGTTTTCTTTCTCTTTTCTTTCTTTCCTTTCTTAAAAAAATGTGTATATGTGCATTCCTGTGCATGTGAATGCAGACGCCTTCAGAGTCCACAAAACGAAGTTAGAGCCCCTTTAGCTGGAGTCACAGGTGGTTGTGAGATGCCAAAGATGGGTGTTGGAAACCAAACTTGGGTCCTCTGGAAGATCAACAAGTGCTCTCTTTTAAAATTTTATTTATTTATTTTTTATTTTATGTGTATGCATGTATTGCGTGCATGTAGGTAAGTGTACCCATGTCATGCAATGCCCATGGAGGTCAGAAGAGGCTGTTGGATCCCCTGGGACTGGAGTTACAGACAGTTGTTAGCTGCCATGTGGGTGCTGGGATTTGAACCCAGGTCTTCTGCAAGAACAACCAGTGTTCTTAACCGCTGAACCATCTCTCCAGCTCCCAACAAGTGCTCTTAACTGAGCCACCTCTCCAGGCGCCTATTGTTATTGTTTTGAAACAGGGTCTCATGTAGCCCCGGTTGGCCTTGACCTCTTTGTGCAGCTGAGGATGATCTTGAATTTCTGATCTTCCTGTCTCTACCTCCCAAGTGCTGGGATTACAGGTGTGTACCACCGTGCCTGGTTTTATTCGTTATTGGTGACTGCAACTAGGGCTTCATGCAAACTAAGCAATCAGTTTATGGACTGACTTACATCTCCAGCCTCTAGTTGCAGGATGGTGACTTTCCAGTTGCAGGATGGTGACTGTCCTCTATTCCTCACAGCACTTCCTCCTTTCTTCCACCCACCAACTTCGGTGTGCCCCTCTTTGTTTCAAAGTATTGCTTCTTGTCATAGGAGGAATACCAGAATTAACACAGATAGCGAGCATATAAGACTAACCTTAAAATTTCCTTCCACTTACAATTCTCATTCTCCACCTCTTTATTTCTTGCAGGGACTGGGAAAGGGGAATTCAGCACAATGCATTAAAACTTCCCAGGAAAAGGCCTCGTTAACTAGTGAAAAGCCAGGATTTGGATCTGTCTTTAGAGAGCCTGATTCTGCAGGCCTGGCAGACAGGAGAAACACAGCTAAAAGGAGAGTTCTGAGAGACATAGAGATGGATAAAAGAAATGCCCTGAAATCAGAGCAATGGAGGCCGTATTCCTTACTCTGCCACTGACAAACTGCCACCTCAGGCAGGTCAGAGGCTCCTGGGGTGTCAGCCGCAAATGAGAATTCGAGTGTGAGCTCTGAGGAACATAAGGTATCTCAGACAATTAGCAAAACGCCGACACATGGAAAGGGCCGAAGATGTGCAAGTCAGTGTCTATCATAACCATGTGTGTTTCTCAGCAAAGTCAGCAGCTTCTGTTTCTTACTCCTGTCCTCTCAAGAAAGCAGGCTTGAGTCTGAACACAGCTGCTTATATTGTCCTGGTGACCTACTTCTCATGTGGTCACTTGGTACTCCTGGGGGCTGGAGGTCATGCTATGCTGGTATCCCATTGAACAGCGGTGTCCTACAAGTAGAACAATTGCCATTTTCAAGAGTTCAGCTGTGCCTGCTTGCAAAAGATCATCACAACTGGGTTTGTTGGGTGTTGACGGCCCCTCATAGAAGGAGGGAAAGGAAAGATCAATAGGACCCTCACCCAAACATCCAGCTACTCCTCCTAGCCCACTGTGTCCAATTCTGCCCTAATTGCATGTGGTCCCCAGGAAAGGCTAGAGTATATAGGCTGGGGAAGACTAGGGAAAGGGGACTCCTGCTATGCAGTTATCAGAAAGTCATAGTCCAAGAGTGAAAACAGTTGGGTGTGGCCTTAGGAGGGGCATGCCCACACTCACTGCTCTGTAAATAAGACCAATAAGCCCACTGATTTCCCAGAGTGCACTCTAGTAGACTTGTACCTCAGATTGTTGTTGGGACCAAGAGAGGAGGGGTGGACATCGTTTATATCTTCTCTGGGAAGGAGTTTAAACAACATGTCCACTCAAGGGATACCATCCCATGGAGATGTTCCCCAGAGTCCCTCAGATAGTTAGGAAGAGAGGAAACTGATGATCAGGAGAGATGTACATAGGATGGCTGGGGAAGAAGGACAAGGAGAAAATGGAGCTCCTCTTGGAATTATTCCTCTGCTGCATGGGAGCATTTCCACCTTCCATCAGCATCATGAAGTGTCTTATGGTAGGAAAATGAAGAACAGGAACAGATCTGGAAAAGCCTGCAGGGATGGGCCAAATCATGTGTAAAATGGAGATTTGGATATTTCCTTTCCAAGGCTATTTCATGAAAATTTAAGAATGAAATACCTCCAGGGTAAGATTTCAGTGTTTCAAAGGTTACCCATTTTATCCAACCAGTATCTTTAGCATTATCTTTTTAAAAAAATTTATTATTTTTTATTTTAGGTGTATGTGTGTACTGTCTGCATGTAGGTAAGTGCAGTTCTCATGGAGGACAGAAGAGGCCGTCAGATCCCCTGGAACTGGAGTTGTTAGCTGCCATGTGCATGCTGGGATTTGAACCTGTGTCTTCTGCAAGAACAACCAGTGATCTTAACCCTTGAGCCATCTCTCCAGCCCCAGCATTATCTTAAGAGTTGCAGTGCACTGTACTTCCCAGGGAAAGTTATTTTCAAAAAAAGGAAAAAAAAAGCAATTTCTGAAAAAGAGGACTTCAGATGAGCTTATCTTCATTTAGGAACTACTATGCATCTTTGTTTGAAAAACAATTTATAGGAAAACGTAACCAGATTGAAGGACTGGCTTGCTCCTGTGTACTTGTAATACATGTTCTACGTATGTGCTTTATGTGCAAACTCAGAGAGAGGCAGCAGAATAATTGCCATTTGGAAAAGGATGGCTTGTTCTTACTGCTCCAAGCCAGGACATTAGCATTCTCCACCTCCCAGGGCGTGAGCAGGCTGGGGTAAGCAGGACTGTGGTAACTGTGTGGGGAAGATGCCCTTGGTCAGAATGGGCTCCCAGATGAGCAGGTGGCATTAAGGCAATTTTACAGACTAACTCAGCTGAGGCCCCAGTCATTACTTTTCTTGAACAATAAAGTGAATTTTCATTATTTGCAGAGGTTATGCTATACAGAGTAGCCATAGACGCTGAATTAGTAAATACTGGTATGGCTCCTTAAGGAAATAGAGGATTGGGTTTCTGCAAGCTTCAGGTCACAATGTTCTTATTTGTTTATCAACATAGAAACTCATTTTATGTGTGTCTCTTAAAAGCAAGTCAGCATTGAATTGGAAGAAGAGCCCAGCTTTCTCTGGATTCTTTCTCTGGATTTCCCGTTGACTGTCCCTTTCCTTCCTCCATCTTTTAATAAGAGGTGAAAACCTCTTCCCTCATTGCAGCAGTTGCCTTACTTCCCACTCCCAGCTCTACCATTCAGTGGACGATATCAGAGTTAGCATTCGGTTTTACAACATGTTGGTCCATCTATTTCCTTCAATCCCAGTAGTATGTTTGACAAAACCCCCAAAGTTCTCCATGTACATCACAAGAACTTAAATAACAGATTCCTGGACCCACCACTACATCTTCTCCAAACAACAACAACAAACCTATCTGAATGAAAATAAAACTATCCTTTGACATCTCCTTTCTCTAAATTATTATTCTCTGTGCTCTGAAAACAAAGGAAAAAGTTAGTTCCCTCACAAAGAACTATCTAGAACAATGTCTTATACCAGATAAAACAAATTTTCTTTTAAATCAGCATGGTCCAACAAACATCAAGTGAACCATATGATTGTATTAAATATTCTAGTAGCTATCTTTTTTAAAAATTAAAAAACTAATAAAATTAACATAGTATATTTTATTTTATTATGATGTGGAAATATTCTTTCAACATATACTTGGTATACAAATAGCAATCGGATATTTGTCATTTTTATTCTTCTTTCTTATGTCTTTGGACAGTGTGTGTTTCACATTTAACAATCTGGATGCCACATTTAATGAGATCAATACCTATACGTGGTAACTAATGGCCACTGTACAACAAAGTTTAGGCTTAACCAATAAGCTTAGAAAACCTACCAAAACTGTTGGTGATTCTCTCAGCTCCCAAATTGAAAAAAATATATAAGTAATTGATAACAAAGTGTATCTAAAAGTCTTTCATGAATTTTTTCAAAGGAAGAATGACAGAAATTAACATTTTCAACAATACTCCCGCCACTCAATGAAATGGACGAACAGGTACAGCATCCCTAATCTAAAAAGTGAAAATACAGAGCAAGGACATGAAATGGTAAATCGGCTGAATTTCAGGAGGATTTGCCCTTGTATGGGGTCTTAGAGAATTCTGCCATCTTCAATGGGAAGAAGCAGTGGTTTATCAGGTAAGGAAAGGTGCAGCTAGGGAAGGGAACACAGTTTCTGGCTCTGTAATTGCTCAGTGGATGAAAGTTAATGCAGATATACCCCACACCGGTGTGCTGCTTCCTGCATTGGTAAGTTCCATTTGGGGATTTTCCTCTTTCCCACTTTCCATCACTGAGCTATAAAGGGATGCTTTGCATAAAGGTCTATAGAATGGCAAATTGTGTTATTACACAATACCTTGTTCAGGGTTAACAGTAAGATCAAAACAGCAAAACAAATAGAGCCTAAATGAGGTTTTTGGTTTGTTTGTTTGGTTTTTTTTTTTGACTTCTTAAAGGGAAGCATATAATATAAGAATTCAGAGAAGCCACCAGATTAAAAATAAATCTGGGGGTCGGAGAGATGGCTCAGTGGTTAAGTGCACTGGCTACTTTCCCAGAGAACCTGAGTTCTGTTCCCAGCACCCACATGGCATTGAATGCCCATCCTTAATTCCCGTTCCAAGGGACCTGATGCCCTCTTCTGGCCCCCGGGGACACCAGCATGGGCATGGTATACTTAAATACATGTAGACAAAACACTCATACACATAAAATAAAAACCTTAAAAAAAAAGTTGTTCTCTGACTTCCACATGCCCTCATAGGTACACGTGCATGCGCACACACACACATAAAATAAATACATATAATTAAAAATCAATATTCATCGATGAAAGGGATGCATTTGAAGGTGGTATTCACCAGAACTACGTCAACACTTTTTGTTCTACTTCAAGATAAAGATGGGGCCTTTATGTTGACCAAAGGTGCTGGCTTGGTTATCTGTGGTGGGTAAACAGACTCATGACTTCAAAGTCACCAATAATTCATTCCGTGGTCACACACAAATCTCCTCTTATCTAATACCAACACAAGGGATGTAGAAATTATCATCTCGTAAATCCATCATAGCAAACTGCAGCCAACAGTGTTCAATCCCCCTGAAGACCAGAAAAAGACAAACTCCCCCATGCCTTCTTCCCATTGTAAAGCTCTGCAATAGACTAATTTGCTTGCTGTAGCAATGAATGTTCTTGATGAGAATTATAGTCACACAAATCTGCCTCAAATAGCTACATCAAGAGAGCCATGCTGGAAAGAAAGATTTTTCTGTTTGTTTTGAGATAGGGTTGCAGTATATAGGCTGGCCTGGTACATGCCATGCAGACAAGACTGGCTACGAACTCAGAGATCCACCTGCCTCTGGTTGCTAGGATTAACGGAGTGCACCACCATGCCTGGTGCAAAGAACGATTTAAAAAATTTTTTTATCTTGCCGGGCATGGTGGCACATGCCTTTAGTCCCAGCAATTGGGAGGCATAGGCAGGCAGATCTCTGAGTTCAAGGCCAGCCTGGTCTACATAGAGAGTTCCAGGCCAGTTGGGGTTACAGGGAAGACCCTGTCTCAAAAAGACAAAAAAAAAATCTTTATTTTGTGTGTATGAATATTCTGTCTGCATGAGAGTGCATCACATGTGTGTAATATCCATAGAGGTGAGAAGAGGATGGTTGCTAGCCACCAAAGGGGTGCTGGGAACTGAACTTCGAGAGCAGCCCACAGAGTTCTTAGCCACCGAACCACCTCTCCTGCTCATGAAAGAAATATTTTTGATGGTTACATTGAAACTTCACTCCAGATCTGGTCACAGCCCGCTGAGCTGTCACAGCATCAGAAAAAGAAGCTGCCTTGCAGCAAGACAAAAGCAGACCTTGAATTCCAGGGAGGGCACCCAGGTGCAGCAGGCCCAAGGAAGAGTATAAAAATCCTGAACCTCTGTGGATCAGGCAGCAGGGATGGACCCTCAGAAGCCACACCTCCAACCTCTGCAGGAATAATCAACTAAGCTGCAGGTGCTAATAGAACAAACCTCTCTGTGCGAACTGCCAGTGTGATTTAGGGCATGCGTTTACCTCTACTCTGTCTAGGTGCAGGCTGACAGACACCCAATTATTGCTACTTTGATTCTGGAAATAAACATTCTTGGGCACCTGATAGGTGCTAACATATTGGGGTTTTGTGAAGACTAAATAACATAATGTCCTTTGAAGTCACCTTGAACTTGACTATTATAGCATAATTTTTCCCAAAAAAATTATGGGAGCATTTTTCAGCATGGGAGGCTGAACACTGGGATTAGAGGGCAGCAGGAATGACACACTTTTGTTCATATTGGGTAACACTATTATGGGACTTACTGTTGTGACACAGAAGCTCTCAGATGAGCAAGATTTCCTGTGGTCACCGCCAGCGGTGGCCGCTCCTCTGTTCTCATGGGTGCTGCTCCTTTGTTCTCATGGGTGTCGAAGCTGCTCCTCTGCTGGCCCTGGGCTGAGGCCATTGTTCTGCATGCCCTGGGCTGAGGCTGCTCTTCTGCTTGCCTGGTGCTGAGGCAGCTCTTCTGCTTACCCTGTGCTGCCTCCTGTCGCCGCTGCTTCTGCCTGGTCCCGGACCCCAGGGCTGGTGAGGACCCCAGGGCTGGTGAGGAGACTGTGTCAGCAGAGCTGCATTCAGACACAGGAGACCAGGTTCAGTGACACAGGTCTGGTTTATTGCAGGAAGGCACAAGCTTATATAGGAGTAGTGGTCCAATCACAGCACAGCAAGTAGGATACCTTTTTAGCATAACAGGTTTAACATCCTATCACAGTACAGCAAGTACGATACCTTATTAGCATCATCCTATCAGCATAACAGACTTAACGTCCTATCACAGAATAGAGGGTAGGATGCCTCATAAGCATACTGGGTTTCAGATTACAGAGCCTGGATTCCTGGAAACCATGTGACCTTGACAGTTGCAATATCACCCTAGGCTCAAGCCTGTCTCCCACAATTTCCTATAAGTGAAGGATGTGAGTAAAGCTGTAGAAGATTCAGATCTGCTAAGCAGGAAACAAAGCTGTGAGGGCAACTTAGTAGACTGATAGTGGGAAGCTCTTTTTAAGCAGCCCTTCAGCTGCTCACAGATTTAGAAGAAACCTGTGTGAGCCTCCAGAAGGCCAGTGACCTTGCTCTACTTAATGCATGGGCTATCTTCTCTTTTCTGTTCATTGCGGCATCTCCATTCTTTGGTGGATTTTTCTGGAAACAGCTGGTAGAGCTGTTGGGGCTGCTGTTGCTGTTTTGGTTATCATTGCACTGCTTTTCTACTGGCAGAGCTTCTCGTAGAAGGCCTGCTATCTGCACTATATTGGACATCACAACATCCATCAGGGATAGCAACTCCATGTGGCAGCAATCAAACACTAAGCCATCCTTGGAAAGACAGCCATCAACTCACATAAAGCAGAGACCATGGACGGGGGATGGGGGTGAGGGTCTAGCATCAAGGAGGAGAGGAATGTGAGGGATTTTGTGGTGGGACAGGGTAAAAGGGCAGAGGCAGACAGGGACGTGGATGAAGAGGATTGTTCATAAAGAACTAGGAGTGAAGAGCCCTGACATTTGGTAAATATCAAGCCCAATTTAGGCATGAAGTCATCTGAATTGGTCTACTTTATCTGGTGTCAAAATCTGCTACTGCTAATGCAGTGATTATCTAATTAGGTGGGATAGGATTTTTCTCCTTGAAGGACAGTTCTGAAGGTCAGGAGCCATTTTCAGTTGTGAACACCAGGAGGATGGAGTTAGACTGCCATCTAGTGTGTAAAGGTCAAGTGTACTGCTCAATATCCTTGGGTGCACTGGACATCTTGCTAGAGCATCACTCAGCCCTAAAGGTGGAGTGCTGAGACTGTGAACCTCCTTGTCTGGATGCCCCACCATCTCTGCAGATAACCACCATTAGGAAGGTAAGGGTTACTCTTCAGGAGCATGAACCTGATATGGAAATGGCTATAGAATTCAGAATATTTCTCCTGGTACCTATGTCCATGCGATTTATGAAAATAAGCATTAAGCACTGGGTGTGTTCTAAAATGACTCCACAGGCTCATAATAGAGAAGAAATACAGCCATGGCACAACAGGCAACAATTGCTTGATTCTGAGTCATACTTTTTGGATCATCTTTTCATTCTGTTTCTACATACCATGAAATTATTTCCACACATCCTTAAAAATACAGGAGGAAGTTCTTAAGTTCTTTCCATAGGAAGCACTCCAAATATTTGAATCATGTGAAACCCAATACACTCTGGGTTGTACTTGCTAGATGAACAAAGGCATTTTCACGTGCTCTGAACTGGAATTGCACCAGAAATGGGGAAGAATAAAGACAGAAGTTTCAGATGAGTACTATCGAAACAACATGTCACCCAGATGATTTTTATTACAATACAACCCGAGAAATCAGAAAAACAATACACAGCAATACAATGTCACCCATCAGCCACCCTGTTCTAGAGTGAACAAGGCTGACCAGTCTTGATCCTTCACCTTACTTTCATATGAAAAATTGTGTGACAAAACATTGCCAGTGCTCACATGATTAAAATACCTCCTCTTTTTTAAAATTCTCAAAGCATGTTGTTTCTTCTTTTTTAATGCCTGGAAACTCATGACAAATGGGATGATCTTGTATTTATCCCTAGACACACAAGAATTTGAATCACTGGGGGAGACATCATGAAGGTGTCTCAGCTGATGAGACAAAGGATATTATTTTTATGTTCTTAAAAACGTTAAAATATATTTTAAGGGGCTGGAAAGATGGCTCACCAGTTAAGAGAACTGGCTACTCTTGTGGCGGACCCAGGTTTGCTTCAGCATGTTATGACGTCAGTTGTGAACAAGGTGTACAGACTGACAAGGTAGCTGAATGTTTCCTTATTATAAAAAGCAGAGACTGATTGGATCTTTTGATGGTACATAAGCAGAGCTGAATTCAGAATAAAAGAAACAGAAACTGGGTGTGTTGGCCCACAGCTGTAATCCCAGTACTGGGGAGGAGGCTGAAGCAGGCAGATCTCAGGATTAAAGTCAATCTAGTTCAAAGTGAGCCTGTTTCAGCACAAAAGAAAGCAAGAGAGAGGACAAATGAAATAAGATGCAGTGGTGGAAGAGCTTGGAATGGTGTCTGCATGCTTGTGGACCAGTGGTTCTCAGACCTGGGTCTGTCCTCATTACTTTCTCCAGTCTCCTTTTCTCAGTAGAAATTTGCTAGCCTACGAAGTCCTCTTCATTGCTAAAATTACTCCTACGTCCCACTCAAATCCAAGGGGTGATCACATATGGCCATGACTGAGTGATGACAAGAGGGTCCTGACTGAAACGATTTACCCACACTCCACCAAGCAAGGCCAAAACCCAAACATGACCCCTCTACCCCTAAAACAAACAAACAAACAAATAAGCAAACAAACAACAACAACAAAAACAGCACACACACAAGACAGATAGCCCAGAAATAGGAAGCTGGACTTGTATCTTTATGAAGATAGTGGCAGAGCAGTAACAATGTGGGGGCACCTCTCTTTGGACAAGGAGTAATAACACAGGGCGAGAGAGGTAGCTCAGCAGTTAAGAGCACTGACTGTTCTTGCAAAGGACCCAGCACCCACATAGCAGCTAACAACCATCACTAACTCCAGTTCCAGGGGATCTGACGCCCTCTTCTGACAACTCTCAAAATAGGGTTCCACTTACAATATCTGGCCATACCCCACATAAATACTGATTATGAAGACCCTACACCCATGCCAAGATGCTTAGTATCCTCTAAACATGGGACACATCCAGGAGAGCAAAGCTTAGGCTGTAACTATAAGCAACTTGCACCTGGGCCCTACTTCCTCCAAGACCAGTGAGTGACTTCGGATGAGGAGACTGCATGCAAGGCCCCTTTGGGTTGGAAGGTGGGAGTGGACCTGCTTTCCTGGAAGTACTCAGGGAGAAGTCAGCAAAGGTGGAGTGAGCAGAACCCTCAGCCCCCACTTCTGTCAGCCACTGGGAAAAGCAAGGATGAGACAGTCTCATCCTTCAGTGATAGATTTCTCCCTGCCAGCTTGGAATCCTTCAAAGTTTGGATAATAACTGGGTACTGGGAAACAGTATTGGGAATATCAAACTAGAGGTTGGCAATAAAAAAAATCACAAAAATGCTGTCAACTTGTTTAAGGAACAAAATATATGTCTAGTCAAGGATTATCTGAGAACGTTTGGTTTTTGCCCAAGCTTTACCTACATAGCCCATGGAAATTAAAAGTACCAGACTGGTGGAACTAACCCTACTGGATGTTTAGCAGCCATACTTTGAGACCTATACTAATGTGGTCAGAGGGACTTAAAGGACAGTTTTTGCTCCTTGCCCTCCAAAGGTTGACTAATTTCCAGAGGACTATGGAGCATCTCTCAAAATGTCCTGTAACTGTGGTTAGTCACCTGTCCTCTTGATCAAGGAGGACATGGAGGCCCCACCAGATGGACTCGAACCAGTGTCCAGTCTACAAAGAGGAGGATCAACACAGAGGAATCATTTCCTCCATGGTTCCAAGTGAAGCCAACCATGGTCAAGCAGGACCTTTGACTGATCTTCACATAGATAGAACTAGTAAAAGAAAGGAGCAAGGGCCCCTACCAAGCCCATGTGACACCTGAGGAACAGATCCTCAAACGATCTTAAGAGTAAAAATAAATTGGTTTATTTGGGCCAAATGTATGGTCTTAAACACCCAGAAAGGAAGTATAACCAAAGATAAAAGTGATCAGTATATTTATTTAAGGGTTCAAGGGATTACACTTCCAGACAGTAGACTTAAGTCCATATAAACTGTTAGACAATTATTTCTCATTGATGGTTTTGTTCCTAATCACAAAGTGCTGCTCAGATGTAAGACTTCAAATCTTGGTTTGCGATACTGTAGTGCCCACCTATAGCTAAGGGAACCAACCTACTATTGTTCTAAAATGATGGTTAAGTTTGTTCTCTCTGCCTATCTAGAAGCCTTTGTGAGGTAACAGACACTGAGTCTAGCCACTCCAGCAGCTATCAAAGTGCCTGAAAACAAATCCCAAGTCTATCACTCTTGAGTCCAGCCTTGGCAGACAAAAGAAAAATGAGGAGGAACTCAATGAAGGGATGCTTTTGGAAGCTCTAATGAAGAAATTCCAATGGACTCTGATATGAACATTTGAAATTTGCCCTGTTTTGACTTTTTTCTGGTTCCTTGTCTAGAACTTGTAATGCTACTAGCCTTGCCTCATATCTTATTCATGATTCAAGGACTTTCTTTTCCCTTTAGAGATGTGTTATGTAATTTGGGAGTCTTAGATAGACCCACTGAAGGGGTACTCCAATTGCCTCACCCTGTGTCCCTGTTCAGCATGGAAGAAGTCAGGGCAGTCTGCCTCCCCATTCCCTATTGGTTATTTGGGTAACCTTTTCAGAGGATGGTGTGATAAGAAAAGGAGGTAGGAATTGGCTAGGCAGTTAGGGTAAAAAGACCTTTAAGAAAAGTAGCCAGTTTCTTGGCTAAAACTCGCTATGTCCTTGGGCCTCTTAGTAACATACTCTGTTCCAAAGGCCAAAAATATCAAAAGTATTTTGGAGTTCTTATCTAATCCCTAAAAGATTTTAGAGTTACCTCTTCAGAGGGGGGAATGTCAGAGTAGCAAACAGCTCCATAAAAAACAAAAAAGAAAGAGTACACGATGTTGTTCAGTAAAAAGTGATGGGGAGATATGGGAGGAGTTAGAGGGGAGGGAATGGGCGTGGATTTGATTAAAATATCTTATATGCATGTATGAAATTCTCAATACATTTTTTAAAGTTAAAAAAAATAAAGAGTTGAATCAACTTAGCCCAGGTCATGAATTGGGTTTTCCAAGGTAGAGTGCCCAGTTGGATCTGACCACCTGGGTTGTGGGAAAAGAGTGAGTAAGGCTCTGTGAGCCAGGCCATGTAGTTTAAACATGACTCAGAGGCCCATCCTTGAGCAAGGGTAAAGCACATACTAAAAAACATGTCTTCTGTGTTTTCTACAAGGAACAAAGGTAATATATGAATTTTTAATTCCCCACATGGGCAAAGGTGATGAAAGGGTTCTTCAATAAAATTTCAATAAAATAATCATGAATCTGTAAAAAAAAAAAGAAAAGGACAGGAAGTGGAGAGGAGGATAGAGGATATGTTGTGGATACCTAAGGAATGGGAAGGAGGAGTTGGGGTACATACGATCAAGATACATTGTTTACATGTATGAAATTGTCAATAAATAAAACTGATTCTATTAAAAAACAAAAAAAATCAAAAAAATATTAATACAGGACCAGCAAGATGGCTCAGTAGGTAAAAGCATTTGCCACTAAGCCTTGAGATCCACATGGTGGAGGGAAAAGGTGTGCAGAGAAGCGTCATAGGGAACCACTGGATGCCATGAAGGCAATTCCCTGGAGAACACAGTCTAAGCCAAGGACCCGCTTTCTATGTAGGCAGGAAATCCATTTCTGACAAGAGGCTCTTCAGAGACCTAGACAGACTCTAGGGCCCTGCCTGGTCTGTAAGGGAAATTATTGGAATATCAAAGCCACCTGAATCATTTGAGAACAAGGTCATTGTCTTCCCCCTATCAATGATGGGTCACAGGGCCTCCTATACAGGCTCCTGCCATGCCAATCCATCTTAAGGAACATGGGATCAGTTTCCTCATTGACACTGGCACTTGGTTCTCAGCACTCTTCTTCTCCTCTGGTCCTAGATCCCAATGAAAGACCACCATTCAGAGTATAGACCACCATTCAGAGTATACTGGGCCAGTCACTTGAAGAATAATTTACTTAAGTGTTTTCCTGTTCCTGTGGGGATCTGCATTTCAGTCATTCTTTGCTAATAAATCCCTGAGACTTCAGCTACTTCTACGGGAAGACTTCTTGGCTAGAATGTAAGTTCAACTACTCCTCCTAGGAGAATATTCTTTTACCTTTTTTTTAACTTAGACAAAAATTTTAATTAAATTTTTGCGGTTTTCATACTATATAATTTGATGGTATTTAGCTCCCTCTCTCCTATCTGAACCTCCCATTATAGCCCCAAATCCCCTTTATTACTCCCCACCCAATCTCTCTCTCTCTCTCTCTCTCTCTCTCTCTCTCTCTCTCTCTGCCTATAGAGTCTAATTTGTGTCCCCAGATATCCTTTAATGTAGGTATATCCCCTGGTTAGCCTACCAAGAGTCCCACCTGGAAAGAAACTGGATCTCCTCCTCCCAGCAGTCAATAGTTTCTTAGATTTGGTTGGGGTTTCTTATCAACTTCTCCACATCTATGCTGAAATTTTGTCTTGTTTACACTTGCATGGTACTTGTGTATGCTGTCTCCATTGTCATGAGTTCATATGAGTAACTGACCAGCTGTCTGGAAACCTGTGTTTTCTTATAGTCATTCACCACCTCTGGCTCTTACAGTTTTTCTGCCCCCTCTTCCAAAATGATCTCTGAGCCTTGGGAGGCAGAAGTTTGATATAGGTGCCAGGGCATTATTCTTATTTGCTTCTGGTCAAAGACAGAAATTAATACTACAGTATGGGAAGATAAGGGACTACAGGTTGGGTCAAGATGGCCACTCCAGTGATTACTTACATGAAAGAAACTTACCACTTTCTTCATAAAAAATAATACCCATTAAAGCCAGAGATTAGGAAAAGACTAATCACCATAATTAAGAAGTTAAAGAGATGAGGTTTATTGACTGAATGCTTGAGTTCCTATAATATCCCTATCTTAGGAGTTAGGGATCAAGTAAGTGGAAACTGAGGCTATGGTCCCTCTGCATCTGACGACTGCAATTGCTGTATCAGATTCCTTTGGGAAGCACTTTATATTCAGCGTTAGACCTTAAAGATGACTTTTTTTTAAATTCTTTTTTTACAATCAAAGTTACAGTTTTAACAATATGCAAAATATTATAGTAATTCAGATTTAACAAACTCATTTTAAGATGAGGAAATAAAGTTGTTTCTTGCCCAAGATTAAAAAGCTACAGAAAGTAATGGAACTTGGGTTGTGAGGTTAGTCTATTTTCTCTTTTTGAGTCATGGTTTCCCTGTAGCCCCAGCTGGCCTGGTACTCACAATGTCTATAGACCAGGCTGGCTTCAAACTCGGAGATCCTCCAGCCTCTGTCTCCCAAGTGCTGGGATTTAAGGCGTGTGCCACGTCTAGCTTAGTCTGTAATCCAGCAATACTGCTATCTTAAAAGAAAATTTGTCCAAAGAAATAAGAACCAGAAAAATAAGGACACACCATACTATCATTTTCATTAACTTATGATCTTTGAACCATTTCTCAGTAGGACAGCTTTAGCTCAAGTTAATAAAAAAATCACCTGTAAGATTTCATTAAACACTACATTGTGTGACCAAGCTATGTTTGAAATGGTGAACTAATGTCATTCCATGAGAAAAACCCTGTAAAATCAATATAAAATCTGACTGAAAAAATGATTTGAAGAGGCAGGAGTGACGGTGGCTCACACCTGCAATCTCACCACTGGGGAGAAAGAGGCATGAGGACTGCCATCCACTCAAGGCCAGTTCTCAACAAGCCTGAGCTACAGTGAGACTCCAAACCAAACAACAACAACAAAATCCACTAAAACAAAACCCAGTAATAATAATTTGAAGATGGGTATTACAAAGATCTCAAAAAAAGCCCTCCCATATTCTATACATCTTCAAACGCCAAAACTTGAACTATTCCTCTTAAACTCTAGAAATCCATTTAAAGTTTTATCACTGTATGTTTTTTCTT
>NW_008334506.1:91339-101013 GCF_000622305.1 Nannospalax galili | reverse complement strand
GCGCCAAACGGAGGGTAAAGAACAGGGGGGGGGGGGGGGGGGATGGAAGGGTGAATGTGGCTTAGGGAGTCCCGGCGCGGAGAGCTGCGCTATAGACTTACCCCAAGAGGCCTGAGGATAGTAGTCAAAGATGACTTTTTTTTTTTTTTCATTTGAAGTCCCTACTTGCAGAGCAGGCAAGTCATCTGGATTGTTGTGTGGAGGAGTTTTGAGATACCCTCCCCTTGTTTGGTCTGGCTCTCCCAGGATCTAATAAGCTGGACACATCCTCAAATCATGCTGCTCCAGGATGTGGATGACCATCTCTTGTGTGGGCTTTCTGAAGGAGTAATCTCCCAGGACACGTATCTTCTTTTGAACTTCCTGGCAGTGAAAGGACATAAAGTACCTTGAGATAAGGCCAACACGGCAAACCCAAGCTCACATATTTGGATCTCATCCTAACAAGGTGCAGATGACACAATGTGGCAATGCCTGAACAAAGACAGTCTAACTTTTGCCATTGTTGAAATCAAGAGTGAGCTTTATCTGTTCTTTGTTTAATTTTTAAAAATTTATTAATTTTATTTTATGTATATGAGAGTATTGCCTGCAAATGTGTAAGTGCATCTGTGTCATGCAATGCCTGCAGATGTCAGAAGAGAGTATCAGATCGCCTGGAATTGGAGTTATCGATGGAAGTTGTTAGCTGCCATATCAGTGCTGGGAATCAAAACCCAGTTCTCTGCAAGAGCAGCCAGTGAGTCATCTCTTCACTCCCCCCAATCTGTTCTTAGAGCTGTTTCTTTGTACTTCTCTCGGCAATGTTGTTACAACCAAGGGCACACACTTTATTCATTTAGGCAGTCCACCTAGAATGACATGGGAAAGGAACAGAGAACTTTGTCTTATGAGGGAAGTTTCTTTTTCTGATCTCTACTGATTCAGAACAGCACACACAACCACAAACAGATGTTATCAACCTAAGCCCACATGTTGCTTTCCATGTAGCTGCTGCTTTCAACAATGTTATTATCACAATATTCACACACACACACACACACACACACACACATTATTCTGGGTTGGAGCAAAGAAAGGTCATGAGGGAATAATAGGGAACACAGTTTAAAATTAAAACTATATGTCTAGCTTAGCTTGTAAAAGTCGATTAAAAGGAGGCTCAAGGCATAGTAAAATTTTTTACATTGTTTTTCTAAAGACTGGCTATCTTATTTAAATAAACTGATTCACAGTAGGAGAAGGCAAATTGAATAGTGTTAAATTATCTCAAAATCTAAGATTAACTTTGGTTGTAAGACAGGAAGCATTTCTAGAACAGCCATTCCCATAAAAGAGGGTCTTGGGATGTGAGCAGATCTGACCTTAAATGTCACACTCCTTCAGACCTTGAAACAGCTAAGGGCCTTCCTTGGAGTTACTGGATGTTACAGAATAGTGTAGTTTGCCTTCAATTGCTGTGACAGAGCACTCTGACCAATACCAACTTGGGGAGGAAAGGGTTTATTTTATCTTACATATCCCAGGTTGCTATTTATCACTGAGGAAGCCAAAGGTAAGAACCCAGGGCAGGAACGTGGATGTAGGATCTGAAGCACAGGCCATAGAGAAATGTTGCTTACTGACTTGCTCCCCTGGTCCATGCTCAGCCTCCTTTCTTATACAACACAGGACCACATGCCCAGGGATGGCACCACCCCCAGTTGGCAGGGTCCTCCCACATCACTCAAGAACCAAGAAAATGCCCTACAGATGTGGTCACATGCCAATCCAATGGAGAAAATTCCCCAGTTGAGGATCCCTCTACCCAACTGTGTCAAGTTGACAACTAAATGTATCCAGCACAATTGACCCATTATCAACTTGACACTCAAACACATCACTGTTAAGCCACAACCTTTCCATTTCTAGTCCCAAAGACAAGATGTTAACAATATCACAACATAAAACAGTATTACATTAAAAGCCCCACAGTCCTTAAAAATCCAAATACTTAAAGGTTCACAGTCTCTTCTAAAAGTCTCTTAAAGGTGGGCTCCTGTAAAATCCAAAATAAGTATGGTCTTATTTCAAAAGGGACGAACTGGGCACACCTTATCAAAACCAATATCCAGGAAAGTAGCTCAAGGCTAGTTATCTGGGATTCACTCATCATTTTCTGGGCTCCAAAGGGTTTCGACAGCTCCACTTCTCTGACTCTGTCGTCCACAGCACATGCAGCTTATCTCACAGGCCCAGGCCGGCTCCATGCCACACCTGCTGCTGTCCTTGGTCCTGGCATCTCCAATATGCTGGGGTCTCCACTGAACTGAAGCTGCACCTTCACCAGTGGGCTCTTCTGTCCTCTCAGGGTGCAAAGCCTCAGATTCTATAACCCCTTCAGTCTGGGGGGTCTTTGCTGCAAGTGAGGCTTCACTTTCACCAATAGCCTTTCCTGGCCTCTCAGGGTGCCAAGCCTCAGCTTCTATCTATGACCCCTTCAATGCTTTGAGACGGAGGCTCGAGCCCCTGTGGACCACAGCTTCTGTGCTCTGACCCAGAGGAAATACTTCCCAGAAGGTTTCACTTTGATGATACTGGTCTCTTGTTATTTATGGCTGATTTTTCAGCCCTAGCTAACCACCATCAATTGTCCCAGCAAAACAAAGTCTTCACTTCAGTGGTTCTGGTCTCTTCTCAGTCACAGCTGATTCTTCAGCCCCAGATGACCAGAAGCCACAGATTCGCGATTTAAAACACCACACAAACAGCCCTGATAGTCTCTGCTTCGCTTTGAATCTTCACAAGCCAGGCCTCCATTGTCTACATTTCTCATCAATGTAACTGTTCCAAGCTCCTCAGAAACAGCTTGCTAAACTCTAAGCACTCAATGGCTTTTCCAGTCTAAAGCTCTAAAACCTTCCAGAATCCTCCCCCAAACAACTGGGTCAGGCCTCTCACAGCAATATCCCACTCCTGGTATTAATGTCTGTTCTAGTTTGCCTTCAGTTGCTGGGACAAAGTACTCTGAGCAATACCAACTTGGGGAGGAAAGGGTTTACTTTACTTTACATCTCCTGGGTTACAATTCACCACTGAGGGAGCCCAAGGTAGGAACTCCGGCAAGAACCTGGAGGTAGGAACTGATGAACAGTTCATGGAGGAATACTGCTTACTGACTTGCTTCCCTGGCCCTTGCTCAGCCTGCTTTCTTATACAATACAGCACAACCTGCCCAGGGGTGGCACCACCCACAGTGGGCTAGGTCCTCCCACATAACTCGAAATATCAAGAAAATACCCCAGAGACATGGCCACAGGCCAGTCACGTGGAGTCCATTCCCCAACTGAGGCTCCCTCCACCCAGTTGTGTCACGTTGACAACGAAAGCTATCTATCCAGCACACAGGATTTGGAGACCTGGATATGCTGAACTGGCTAGGCCCCTTAATCAGGCTTTAAAAGAAACTCAAATGTAGAGGCATTCAAATATTCTATGGACCCCTGAAACTCAGCATCCTTTTCAAAAGTTAAAGGAAGCTCTTACACAGTCTCTCTCTTTAGGACTGTCCTATCAATACATGTTCCATCTGTATGTGATAGAGAGAAACGAGGTAGCTTTGGGTATGATCACAAAACTTGTAGGCTCAAATCCTCAGCCAGTGGGCTACTTAAGTGAAGATTTAGAATACGTAGCAAAGGAGTAGGTAATCTGGCTGTCTACAGGCAGCTGCAATCATGGGACTTTTGTTTAACGTTCCAAAATTTACCCTTGGATGTCCTCTGGTCATCTTGTCCTCACATGATGTTGGAGGCTTTCTTACCTCTAAGGGGTATCCGTGACTGTCAGATAGTCAATTGAAGGAGAACAGCAAGGACGAGGTCAAGAAATGTCTGGATTTCATCCCTGACTGTTCTTAACCTCTTCTTTACTGTTCCTTGCTGTGAAGAGGTCCTGATAGAATGTTATCAGCACATCCCGATTTAACTGACCAGCCTCTGGACAATCCCAATTTAAATACTGTACACTGATGGCAGATCTTTTCATAAAGGATGGCATCAGATATGCTTGGATTTTGGCATCCTTGCCTCACCACCTCTACCCTAGAATTGTAGTGCCCAGCTTGCTCTCAAGGTCCTTGAGTTATCCCAAAAAAGGGAGTTACTAGCTATACAGATTCTAAATATGCCTTCCTAACTTTAGATGCTCATGCAGCTATGTGGAGGAAAGAGGTCTTTTAAACACTATTGGAATCCCCATGAAGCATTCTCAAAGAAAATTCTTAAATTCTTACATGCTATCCCTCTTCCAACCAAGTTGCTATAGTCATTGCTCAAGATACCAAAAAGGGCACTATCCTGTAGCCAAGGGAAATAGAGCAGATGACTCTGCAGCTAAATGGGCTGCCCTAGATACTAAAAAAACATAAGGCATGCTCTGTTCTATTGGAAGAATCCCTAGTACTTCCTGAGACCACAATATTTCCCTGAGGAGTTGACTCTGTTTTCAAAGACTGTCAGCTAGACCACTGGTGATGGTGGGTTTCTCCTGAAAGTCAGTTCTTGTTACCCAAATCTCTTCATGGAATGTATCATCTGGGATAGGGGAACACTCTGGCCTTGGCCAAGAGGATGTTCTTAGGCCTAGGCCTCAAGGAAGTCATCCAACAAGTAATCCAGGGATGTGAGATTTGTCAGAAAGTCAGACCATCAAACAAGCACCTTTAACTCCCGATACCCAAAGATATTGGATCTATCCAGGAGAGGAATGGTAGAGGAATTTTACACAGATGCCAGGAGAACCTAATTCTAAACTTTTTTATAGCCCTGGTAGACACTTTTATGGGCTATATAGAGGCTTTTCCATGTAAAACAGAAATAACCCAGAGATGGTCAAGGTACTGCTTACACAGATAGCCCTATATTTGGATTCCCTAAGATTCTCCAGAGTAATAATAAATATGCCTTTAAAGCTGAGATAACCCAGTGTATGTCCAAGGCATTGGGGATTTGATTTAATATACATGGTGCTTTGTGCCCTCAATCCCTGGGAAAAATAGACAAGGGTAATGAGCTTCTAAAGAGTCTTCTAAGGAAGCTCATTCAAGAGACACATTCCCCTTGGATTAAGCTACTACCTCTAGCCTTGATCAGATTTAGAAACACCTCTAATTACCAGGGTTCACTCTCCATAGTCTATCCTTTCTTACCAATGACCTAATATCAGACACAGAAACAGTCAGACTGGTAGCACATGTCACCCAACTGGACAAGTTCCAACAGGTATTACTCAGAGGAACGAAGGGGATCTTCTCTCTTCTGTAAAGGAGACTTTGTGTTAGTTACGACTCCTGATCCAAATAAAGGCCTTGCTCAACCACTATAGGAAGACCCATATGCTGTTAGTTTGTCCACTCCCATGGCCATGAAAGTTGTGGGACTGCCCCTAATCCTTCTGAGCCATCTGAGGAACCTCAAGACCAGAGACTCCCCCAATCTCAACTACTCTTATGAGCCTCTAGAGAACCTTAAGCTACTCTTTAGACAACACCCTCCCCCAGAATGAGATAGTTCTATGCTGGGGCCTGCATACTTGGGTACTGCTCCTGTGGAGGCCAGAGGCAGAACAGGGAGACCCAAAGACCCTGTGGCAAAGGCTCATTATACTTAAGCTACCAGGCTATGAACAGAGGACTAATTTAAGCACATGTTGCACACCAGTACCTCCCAGTCCTGAGATAGATGAGTGCTCGATCCAGCCCATGCCTCCAATAGTGCTTCAGTGCTAAGGGCTGAAGGAAAGAGTGCTTGCTTCCTGTCCACACACTAACTCAACCGCAAGCAAAGATCTGAGGTTCATGTGGGTTTCCTATTCCCTGGTCAGGGTCACTTGAGTGCTTATGAAGCACTCATTACAACATTAGTATACACATCAGTCAAACTCTAAGATTTATGAGCTTAATTAACTGTTTTTGTTAGATATCTCAGGTTTGGCATTCTGCTGAGGAGAACTCCACAGTATTTAATCAACTGCCAAATATCTCATTTCACTATATAGCATGTTGCAAAATGAAACATTAAGGATTGCCAAGGTGTATATGTGTGTCTATCCTAATTTTCTCACACATCACACACACACACACACACACACACACACACACACACACACAAATACATGCATCCACGCACACACTTCCTTGAAAAGTGTGACAGCCAATAAGCTATTAAATTCAATCATCTGCAACCTGCCTTAGCATCTCAAAAGTAGACTCTGTGTTGTTTCAAGAGGGTGGAGTGAGAAGGTGCATTTCCTCAGTTTCACAGCTTACAGACCCTTGTGGGAACAGAGCAGTGAATTTCCAGTTCTTTTGAGGAAAAACCTAAACCTTCCTGGGCTTGGCTCTTAATTCCATCGCCCCAGTGACCTTGAACTTACTCTGGTGTTTCCTATGTAAAACAGGTATTACAGTCAAGCCAAGGAAATGATGGTAAATTAAACAAGAAGATGCAAATTTGGCTCCTAATGTTGCTGGCCCATGGAAGGCAGCCCCATAACGATGTCAACATCCTTCATCTCTTCAGTATGCACTCACCCTTCTCCTTTTCCTTTCTCTTTGTTGATCTGTTCCCAAGTTGAGCCTTCTCAGCTCACAAACTCATTACTGAGACAACATTTCTCAATGTGTAGATACTTGTTTTCAGGAGAAAGGGCATTATTCCATAATTCTCATGCCTTATAAGGTGAAGTCAGTGTCCCACAACAAGCAAAACCAAAGCCCAGGTTCCAATCTGCAGAGGTGCAGATTTCCCCAGGGATAGGGGAATAGGTCAGTGCCAAGATATATGCCACTGCAAAATGTAAGGTGATCCCAACAGTTGTCAGAACTGTGTGAAATTTCTTGCTGAGAGACAAATTTCTCCTATGGCTGCCATCAGGCTTCAGCCTTTTCCTCCTTCTAGCATGAGATTCTTGGAGAAATGTCAATTTCTCAGGGATTATCGTTTCAACAGTCTGAGCCTAGAGTAAATTTTAAGGCTTCCTTTGCTCATAGTGCAATACATGACAACTCCTGGATGCAATCAGGTCATGGGTTCTGGCCATGGGTTCCAATTGCTTTCACAGATATGTTATGAGTTGCTTGGTTCAGCCCAGGCACTGAGTAAGGAGCTCTGTGGTGATGCTTGCTTGCTTTTCAATGACCTCCAGTTGAAAGAGTTATCTATCTAGGACAGATTAACTAGATAGTAAGTCTAGCCTCAAGGCCGAAGCCTGCATGAGAGCCTTTTTTTTTTTTTTTACATAATTCGTCAAACTTTCTCAAGATATTTATTTCTTTTTAATTCTTTATTTTAACTACCTATATTTATTCTGTGGGCATGCACTTGACACAACAGCACGCGTGAAGTCAGAAGAGAACTTGCAGGAGTTGTGGCTTTTCACCATGTACAACCCAGGAATCGGACCTCCCTCTTCACACTTGGCGGCAAGCGTCCCTACCGCTGAGCCATCTCGCAAGCCCTCTATTTAATTCTAAGACTCAGTCGCTCGTTTTCCGCCTGGCTACACGTCACACTCCCATTCCTTTACCATTTCACCCAATAACCTCGGCTTTTAGGTTACAAAGGGGACCAGGAGTGCAGAACCGGAAGGAGAACCGGCCCTTCCGCCTCCTTCTCACCAATCACCTTGGACCTGCATTTCTGCTGCCGGGGTGAGGCCCCTCTCTTGGAGCTCTTGGGTCCAGAGGAAAGCAGGAGGCGGCGCGAGCGCAGCAGCGGGCCCTTCCAGAACGCCCTGGTCAGACAGGCTGGATGGGCGCGGGCATACACACACACGTGCACGGCTTCCCCTCTCGTGCCCCCGAGGCCGCTCTGGTATACACCAGCAGCACAGTCCATTCAGCAGAGATGCTCCGGGCCTGTCAGTTGTCTGGCATGAAGGTCGGGGCCCAGGTGAGCCTGGGGGCTCCCAAGGGGCGCGTGGGCACTGGCTGCGGGCAGCCAACGGACAACCGGAAAGGCTTTCGTGATGTGCAGCCCCCGGGAACTAGGGCGAGCTGCAAGAGTCCCAAGGCGGGAAACTGAGGCCGTCAACCCTGGAGCTCCCACGACTGGGATGACTAGGGTTATTCTCCCATGAGAGCCTTTTTAAGTCTAGTAAAAGATTCTTCTTCCACTTCTTCAAGCAAATGGGACTCGGAATCTGGCCGCTTTAACGTTTTTTTGGTGAACAAATGTATTTTTAAATTAAATTTTGAAAACTTCATACAATATATTTTTATCGTATTTAGACCTGTCGTTTATCTACACTCCCTTACTAACTCCTGATCTATTTCATGCTCTCCATTATATATGTATTGAATTTTTGTGAGTATTATACAATATATTTTGATCATATTTAGACCCCCTTTCCTATCTGCACCCCTCTTGTACACTCCCGCTGGTTTTTATGTACTCTGTCACATATATTAAGGACTATGGAGCCAAGTTTATGTCCCTAAGTATCCTTTGGTGTGCATCCATCCACTGGAGCCTGGTTAACCTATCTAGCAACATACCCTTAAGGAAAACCTACTCTCCCACTTCTAGTAGTTATCAGTTGCCAGTAGTTCCTCAGCTAAGGTTGGGTTTTTTTGTAATACAATTTCCCTCTTCTATGCTCGAATTTTGTAAGGTTTCATTTTGCATGGGTCTTGTGTATGCTCTTATCATTGTTGCAAGTTCATAAGAGCAAACTTAGCTCCCTGGAAAACTTCTTCCTTGTGGTCATCAACAATTTCTGGCTCTTACAGTCTTTCTGCTACCTCGCCTGCAATGGTCCTTGAGCCTTGGGTGGCAGAGGTTTTATATAGGTGTCCTATTTATGGAAAAGCAGTCTGCAGTCTCTATTCTCTGTGCTTTGCTGAAGATACAGCATATATTCATCACAGGACTTGAAGTAATAGAACTAGAATTGATCTGGAAGCCTCCTCCCTGAAGACTAGCTCCCACAATTAACTGCCAAGGGAGAAAACCTATCAATGATCCCATCCAGCTGTAAAGTCTATAAAACACAACAAACACTGGCCCAGCAAATCATCTCTCCTGGTACTGTAGTGACACTTTTGTCTTTGGGGCAATCAACAGCTGTCTAATTGGACTTAAGGCCCAATCAATGGGAGGGAAATTCATATGTGGTACTGTAAACACAGACAACTACGCATGGCTGAAGAGGGCATAGATCCTAGAGAAAAACTTACTTCTGTCACTTCCCTAGACTGATATAATTTCTTAGTATATGCTAAATTTGTATCCTTATATTTATAGACAAATGTACCTCTCACCACTCATCAAGGAAGTTTCTTTTTGTAACAGAGACTATTACAAAGTGTAGTCAAATTAATAGACTAAGTGTCTGTGAGGATCCCAGTCATAAGTGACAAATGTATAATGCAACTTCTACACGTAAGTCTCAGGGAACATAGAAACGGGGTCAAAAGAATATTAATGCACCTCTCAACACTCAGCAGTAAATTCGTCATGCAACAGATGGTGATTAATCCAGAAAGCCACAACTGGTCAAAGTGCAGAGAACAAGAGACATTATTAAGGGGAAAGGGGGAAAATGGGGGCGTCTTAATTGGGGAAACCATGATGGAGGGGTTAGACAATGCGAGAGATAAATAATGCCTAGCTAGTTTTAAAAACCAGAGGGAA
>NW_008334506.1:88597-90808 GCF_000622305.1 Nannospalax galili | reverse complement strand
AGGACCTTTGACTTATCTTCACATAGGTGGAACTGGTAAAAGAAAGGAGCCATGGGCTCCTCCCAAGCCCATGTGATCCCTGACGAACAGATCCTGAAATGGCCTTAAGATTAAAAATAAATTGGTTTAACTGGACCAACTGTTGGCCTTAAACACCCAAAAAGAATATATAACCAAAGATTAAAGGGGCCAATATACTTTTTTAAGAGTCCATATGTATCACTAAAGGCTACATAACAAGCAACAATGCCAGATAGGAGATACCTTCTTTTGAGTTGTTGGCCAGGGTGGCCCAAGGGACTCCCAGATAGTAACTCAGGATAAAACTTGGAAAATAAACAGCAGACCACAATCTGTCTAAAGGAATATTGACAACTGATTGCTGCTAGATGAGGAACATCCGACCTTCCTAAAACAAAGACCTCTAGATAGGCTGACTAGATTCACCAGAAGGGCAAATAGTGGGGAAACATAAAAAAAGTTATGTGTATGTATTTCTATGTGTATGTTATGTGTGTGTGCAGGTGCCTGTGGAGACAAGAAGAAGGTGTCAGATTGCCCAGAGCTGAAGTTAGAAGTGAATATGAGCTGCCTGATGTGGGTGTTGAGAACTGAACTCTGGTCCTCTAAAAGAGCAAGTGCTCTTAACTACTGAGCCATCTGTCTGTCCGCTAACTTTTTGTATAAAGTCTTGGCTAGTTCCTTAGTCAACCAAACTCAGTTAAAAGAAAGTTTCTGGAGCTTGTCTATTGGTCTAGGTAGGAGGCAGATGCACAGTAGCTGACATATTATTTAAGGATAAAGCCCACTGTCCCAGGGTCATAAAAAGCCCTCATCATTAACCTTTTGCTTCTTTAGTTGTCTCTTTTCCTTGGAGATCTTATATACTTTTTAGAGCAAAAAGTTTAAAGTTTTGATAGGATGTTGTCTGGTTAATTCATCAGAGGGAGAACAAAGGAGATTAACTGTATATCAGATTGTGATCACTTTCTTAAGTCTGTGCTCCTCTGGATCTCAAGCCAGGATCTGACCCAAAGTACAGAGGTCTATCCCAGCACTCTTGAAGGAAGACAGTCCATGTACTCATCTTTCAAAAGGAATTGAGTATCTTGGCCTAAAGAAATGCAGCTAAAGGCATCCTGTTAATCGAATCCTATAAACCAGGGATGCCCAGCCTTCAGCTTGTGGGCCACATGCAACTGAGGATAGCTATGAATGCAGACCAACACAAAATCATAAGCTTAAGAAATGACGGTTCCCCCCGATAATTTGTTTTGTAACTTAATTGTGTAGTTCTTAACATGAACTTTGTAGATGATGACATCATTTCACAATGTCATGCAAATTTAAATTTATGTCTGCTCTCACTATTTGTACATATGTATGCCTTCAGTTTTATAGTCTTGTTCAGCTTCCAATGTGGTATCTACCAAGTGCAGAGAGTCAAATTGGCAGCTTCATGTTACAAGGGCTTGTGTCGACTTGGTGAGTGAAAGGCAGTGATTATAAACGATGTTTTGACCTATCATTGCAAATTATAAGTATTTATTGTTATTTATAAGACAGCCAAGTGTTACTATTTATAAGGGTACTTCCACACCTCAATCATGTCCCAAGAATTGCCCAGTATATTTTACAGCCAGCCCTCTGCTTTGCACTGTATTGAGAGCTGAGTGGTGGATAGGTCCAAATGGTGCTTTCTATCTTCCTGTCAAATAATTTTCATAATAAAGGTAAGTATAGTCCCTATGTAGTATTATTTTTAAAATAATCAGAATTGTGCTAGTCTTTAATTTTTAGAATGTGTTTCAAATAGAAAACCCATAGAGGTCAGGAATCTCGTAATGGGCCATGGGAGAAAGGCTTCCTGGGAAGGGAGATAGAATGCATTCATATAAAGGGGAAAGGGGAGTCGGGCGTGGTGGTGCTCCCCTGTAGTCCCAGCACTTGGGAGATAGAGACAGATGATCTCTGTGAGTTCAAGGCCAGTCTGGTCTACATAGTGAGTTCCAGCCCACCTGGGGCTATAGGGAGACCCTGTTTCAAAAAGACCAAAAAAATAAAAGAATAAAGGGTAAAGGGGAATAATGGAGTAGATTGGTTAGTGTATGGGAGGACAGGACAAAGAAGGGAGTATGGAGAGGGATAAGGAACACTAAACGCCTTTAGGAAAAATCATATTGGAATCTTCTCTAGAAATTTCTTAAAGGA
>NW_008334506.1:79334-88327 GCF_000622305.1 Nannospalax galili | reverse complement strand
TATATATAATGTATATATAAAACATAAAAGGGATTTAAATGGAGTTACCCTATAATAGGCAGACAATGCCCCCTACTAGACACCATAGGCTAGGAAATAAAAAAACCCAATACCAGGAACAGATCCCCTCTTTTTTTAAAAAACATGGTCTCATTATGTAGCCCTGGCTGGCCTAGAACTTGGCATGTAAACAAGCCTCTCCTTGAAATCACAGAAATCCATTTGCCTCTACCTCTCAGGTGCTGGGATTAATGGCATACCACCACCATGCATGGATTACTCACTTCTTCAAAACTGTTGACTAGGGGTCCTGTAGACCCTCAAAAATACTGGCTATTGCCCTTACTCTTGGTTACCCATCAGAACTTGATGGTAATATCCTATTGCTTACCTACATGAGTGTTTGAACAAACAGGGAGAAATTAAGCTAGTACTGACCTCAAAGCTTCATTGCTATGGACTAGTTTTCAAAGTGCTGGAAGGTGATATGCATGCTATCAGAAGAGAAAACTTATCATAAACCTTGCCCAGCTTCAATAACAACTTCATTGGTAAGCTATAACCACTGGTGCAATAGTGGCATAAATGTTATGGGAGTAACCAAACATTTTCTGATTGGATTTAAGGTCCACTTCACAAGATGGAGCACATACCTAGTATTGATATCAGGCTTAGGAACCTGAGTTTATAAAGGTCACAGGCCATAGGGGAGAATCTACTACTATTATTCTGCTAAAGCGATAGAGTATTAAGTCCTAATGACTTATTGTTATGCCCATATATTAACACATCTCTCAGCTCTCACCAGATTGGCTTTCTCATGGAGCACATGGAGATTAATATAGAGACCCACAACTGGTCATGGTACAGAGACTGAAGAGTTCTCATCTCCAAATAGGACAGTTACACCAAACCCTTGCTTTCCAAGGCTGAAGGTTTATTGCAGAAGGGGAGGGAAGATTATAAGGGCAAGAGGTAGTGGAGTAATACAAGGAAACTGTTTTCTAGACTGCAGGATAGTTATCCATATGGACTTACAGCAATGGTGACAGCATGCACGAGACCCATGGAAGCTCAAGTCAGATAAAATCACAGCATAGAGGGAGGTGGGTAAGAAGCCCCAACCCTAGCCAAGGATCTACTGGCAATGGATAACTGCTGGGAGAGGAAGAGTCGATATTCTTTAAGGATGTGACACTGGGCAGGTTGACCAGGCTCCAGGGGATGGACCCACACTGAAGGGTATTTGGAAACAGATTAGATTTGATAGGCCTTAACAAAATAATAGTAGAGGTCATGTGGACAGTGGGTCACAAGGGAGGTGCAGATAGGGGAGAAGGTCTACATATGATCAAAAAACATTGTATAAAATTTTGAAAAATTAAAAGGATGTGACACTGGGCAGGTTGACCAGGCTCCAGGGGATGGACCCACACTGAAGGGTATTTGGAAACAGATTAGATTTGATAGGCCTTAACAAAATAATAGTAGAGGTCATGTGGACAGTGGGTCACAAGGGAGGTGCAGATAGGGGAGAAGGTCTACATATGATCAAAAAACATTGTATAAAATTTTGAAAAATTAAATAAAAATATCTTTTAATATACCAGCATGAGTTGCTACGAAATCTAAAAGCAAGCAGGTGATGGAACATAAAAGACATAAAATTATTCAAAGATCATGAAATTCCTGTCTCAAACTCACATTCAATGAAATATCACTGAATAGCACATTAAGAAATTTATGCCCAAAAGAATTAAAAGTGGATATGGCATATGAATTGTCAAGACGTTGAAATTCCTAGGGGCCAATGTCGAAATCATCACCAATCCTGACAATTCTTTAAAAGTGGTGTTATTGAATATTGCAACATAATTTACTTTTCATTAGAAGATGGTTAAGATAAGGTCAAATATTGAAAAGATTTTATGATTTATAGCATGTTATCTGGTTGTTTAAGGCACGGAAACCAAAATTCATGCCAGAACTTGATTAAAAACTAGCTTAGAGTTAGCATTTTAGTGGATTTAACCATTTCTTTAAATGAGTTAAACCTGCCTCTTCAAGGTGAAAAATCTTTTTATCAATACTGTATTTTACATTATAAAACCACTCCAAATGAAACTGAAGTTGTAGTAAGCTCAAATTAAGACAAATTTACACAGTCTTTTCAACAGCAAAAACAATATACCCTTGCTTTTTGATTTTATACAGGAATTTGAAACCAGATTCAAGATTCCTGGAAAAAAATCAATATTTTGTTAAATCTGCGACTCCATTTTTGTCGACATAAGTATGTTAAATGGGAATTTTTAAATGGAGTGCAAAGAACTGGATATTGACATTCAATTTAAAGAAAAGAGTTTTTCATGACTCTTTACTAAAATTTTGTAGATCTTATCTTCCCTGAGACAAATATCCCCAGCTTCACAATCACACTTTATTCATGCTATTGATCTTTGGCAACATCTACATTTGTGAGCAACTATTTTCAAGAATGAAACACTTTAAGAGTAAATTTAAAACTCTCAAAAATCTGATGAGAATATTGCATTCTCAAATTCAAAGTCAAATATCCCACTAGCTTTTTGCTGTTTTCTTCTCTAATACCTTTATGATAAAGACACTTAAAAAACAAAATTTTATTACCAATGTAGGTTCGTTTTCTTAATCGGTGATCACAAATCTAGGACTGCTCAATGATTTTAAAAGCCTCTCAACACCTTCTAAAATGCTTCTTAGCAGCCTTTATTTCTTCTTTTGATAACTCTGTTCATCTCCTGAGCCCATCTTTTAATTGGGTTACTTCCTTCCTTGATTCTTTGTTTTTTGAGTTTGTTATGTATTCTGGATGCTAAGCCTCGGTCAGATGTGTCTGTCACTGGTGAAGATTTTCTCCCATTCTTTGGGTTTTCCCTTCAGTTCCTTAGTTGCTTCTATTGATGTACAGAAGCTTTTTAGTTTAATGAGGTCCCATTTTTTGACTTGACCTTGTTTCCTGAGCAATTGATGTCCAGTTTAGAAAATCCTTTCCTACACCTATATCTTGTAGGTTTTTGCCAATGTTTTCTTTCAACAGTTTCAGAGTTTCAGGCTTCACATTGAGATCTTTGATCCATTTGGTGTTGACTTTTGTGCAAGGTGAAAGATAGGGGTTCAGTTTCATTCTTCTACAGGCTGAAATCCAGTTTGCCAGCACCATTTTCTGAACATGCTGTATTTCCTTCAGTGAATGTTCTTGGATCCTTTGTCAAATATCAGGGGGCTGAAATTGCGTGTACTCATATTTGGGTCTTCAATTTTGTTCTATTGATCAATGGTTCTATTTTTGTGCCAGTACCATGTTGTTTTTATGACTATACCTCTGGAATACAGTTTAAAATCTGGTATAGTAATCCCCCAAGCATTGCTCTTAGTGCTCAGGCTTGCTTTGGCTAGCTGAGTTCATTTGTGCTTCCATATGAATCTTAGGATGGTTTTTTCCAATTCTGTGAAAAATGTCATGGGGATTTTGATTGACATTGCATTGAATCTATGAATGGCTTTTGGTAGGATGATCTAAGAAGCATCTTAAAAGGTGTTCAACATCACTAGTAATTACAGAAATGCAAATTAAAACCACTTTAAGATTTCATCTTACCCCAGTCAGACTGGCTAAGATCAAGAGAACAAATGATACCAAATGTTGTAGAAGATGTGGGGAAAGGGGAACGTTCATCCGCTGCTGGTGGATGAACTGCAAACTTTTTCAAGCCCTATGGAGCTCAAGAGAGGTGGGATCATAGGAGAAGGGTATTATTAAGGGAGAAATGGGAAAAATGGGGTCACCTTAAATGGGGAAACCATGGTGGAAGGGTTAGACAATGCGAGAGATAAATAATGTCTAGCAAGTTTTAAAAAACCAGAGGGAACCATATTAGTCCAACAACCTACTGACAAACTATACATACAAATAGATCAAGGTATATAACATATGTCTAGGCAATGTTTATCTGTGAATGTTAGGTCTTTGCCCAAGCTTTATCTACATGGCACAAGGTAATTAAAAGTCCCAGACTGGTGGAACTAACATTCTTGGATGTTTAATAGCCATACTTTGAGGCTTATATTAATTTGGTCAGAGGGACATAAAGGACAGTTTTTGCACCTTGCCCTCCTAGGTCGACTAAGTTCCAGGGGACCATGAGTATCTCTCAAAATGTTCTGTAACTGTCGTGGGTCACCTGTCCTCTTGATCAGGGAGGCTGTGGAAGCCCCACCAGGTGTACTTGAACCAGTGTCCAGTCTACAAAGAGGAGGGAGGGTCAACACAGAGGAATCATTTCCTCCATGCTTCCAAGAGAACCCTGCCACCTTTGACTTACTTCACGTAGATGGAACTGGTAAAAGAAAGCGCCAGTGGCTCCTCCCAAGCCCATGTGACCCCTGAGAAACAGATCCTCAAATGGCCTTAAGAGTTGGTTTATCTGGGCCAACTGTAGGGTCTTAAACACCCAAAAGGAAAGTATAACCAAAGATTAAAGGGGTCAATATAATTTTTTAAGAGTCCATATGTATAGCTAAAGGTTACATACAAGGAACAGTGCAAGACAAGAGATACCTCCCTTTGAGTTGTTGGCCAAGGTGGCCCAAGAGACTCCCAGACAGTAACACAGCATAGAACTGGGAAATTGAACAGCAGACCTCAATCTTATCTAAAGGAATATTGACAACTTATTGCTGCTAGATGAAGAACAGCTGATCTTCCCAAAACAAGGATCTCTAGACAAGTTGACTAGATTCAGTGGATGCACAAGCACTGGGAAATTGCTGGGGGCGCTGACAACACTGGACCGTAACAGGATGAGAGAGTATACAGGCTCCAGTGTGTGTGTGGGAACTATGGGAGGGTGCCATTTGGGAAGTGGGTATATAGATGAATAAGATTGTTTGGGATGTTCTGTATGGTATACACACACCAAAAAAATCAACAAATTAAAAAAAACTAAGTTATATTTGAGGAGGAGCATAAAAATTTACTTCATGTTAATTAATAAAATTGATAAACATTATCTTTGAAATCTACCTGATGTCTTTATATCCATACTCAGGTGCCAAGGATATGAGTGTAACCAACTATGTCTAAACAGATACATAGAGATTAGAGACACATATGCAAACATCTAAGTATTAGTACCATTAAAAATGAGTCTGTATGAAATGAAATGGAGATCTCTTTTAAAGGTTAAAAGTCATTCAATTTTATGTCTACAGGGTTTATACTGAGCTCAATATTGTATAACTGTATTAAATTGTGAACCTAAAAATTTACAGCCACTTTTGAAGGAGTTGTATGGAATTGTTATTGAATATGTTAAAGCTGTAATGAAACGCTTCTTCTAATCATGTGGTTATTAAATTAAAGACCAAAAAATAAAAAAAAGAAATAAAAGCCTCTCTGAACAGGAGGTCACATAATTAGGATTTTCATTTGATGGTTGTTTTTGCTTATTTATGGTAACAGATATCACAGCATTTACACACACTTCTTTTTTTTTTTAACAGCACTTGTTAATGTTTATGTATTTAGTATGTGGCCCAAGACAATTCTTTAATTTTTCAGAATTTCATGTAGAAGTACTGTCTTGTTATTATTTCCGCCCCTCCAGTTTCCCACAATCTCATCCCATGCCCCAAATCCCTCTCAATTTCTCATCCTTTTATTTGATTATTATTGGTTTTATATATATATATTGAGTTTGTTAAATGGTGCCATCCTGAAGATAAATGTATTGAATATATGTGAACTTAGAATAACTAAAAAAATAACTAAAATTAATTTTGCTTCTGTAGTTGAAGAATTTCTGCATTCTGTGGACAAATGGAAGAATCTTTTCTGGACATAAAGGAAAGAGAGAAAGAGAGAGGGGGAAGAGGAGAAGGAGGAAGAGGAGGAGGAGGAGGAGAAGAAGAAGAAGAAGAAGAAGAAGAAGAAGAAGAAGAAGAAGAAGAAGAAAAAGAAGAAGAAGAAGAAGAAGAAGAAGAAGAGAAGAAGAAGGATAAATAAAGGTTTCGTGTCCTAAAAATCTGTAAAAATACATGTATAATATCTGAACATGAGTGCATGAGTGTGTCTAAAGGTTATATATCAACGAACACTGTGTCAAGCAGGAGGAGTGTCACTTCGAGTTATTGGTCCAAATAGTTCAAGAGACTCCCAAAATAACACAGGCTATTGGTACAGTGCTTGATTACCTGCCAGAACTAGAAGATAAGACCCTATTACTGAAGACAGGGCATACTTTGGATACAGAGCTTGGAGCAATGGAGCTGGAACTAACCTGGAAGCCTTCTCTCTAAAGACCAACTCTCATAGCTCTAGAGGATATTGCACAAGGTCCAAAGGGAGAAAATCAGTCAATGGTCCAACCCAGCTCCAAAGCCTAATAACCACAATGATTAGCACAGCAAACAATCTCTATTGGTACAATAGCGGTACTGTAGTCTAGGGGGTAATCAACAACTTTCTAATGGGACCTAAAGCCCTCTCAATGGGAGGGAACTGAGGAGTGGTACTGTAAATATAACTAAATATACATGACTGGAGAATTCATACAGCCTAGAGAAAACCCTGTATCTATCATTACTCTAGACAAATAAAATTTCTTACTGTATGCTAAATATGGATCCTTACAGACAAGTATACTGTACATCACTCATCAAAGAAGTTTCTTTTTGCAGCAGATAGAAGCTATTACAGAGTTCCACAACTATTCACACACAGAGAATTTACATCTGAGAGATGACCAAGTCCTAAGTGAAACATCTGCTGTGGAACCTCTATACTTATGGCTCATGGAACACAGTGGAACAGGGGGTAGAGAGAATATTAAATATCCCTCAAGTTTTGCCAGTGAAACGTCCTCATACAACAAAGTGTGAACCACACAGAAGTCTACAACAAGCTAAGTTTTAGAAAAACAAGAGACTGTGAAGTGCATGTCCCTGGATAGGACTCCTATATCAAACATCACCCGCTCACAACTCATTGAAGAAGAGGGGGTGAAAAGATTGTAAGACCCAGGGTTGGTGCATGAGCATAAGGAAGCAGAGGCTTTCTGGTCTCTAGGAATTTGCTCATGTGAACTTGCAACAATGATGAGAGTATGTACAGGACCTATGTCGACTCAGTCAGATAAAAACCCTGCACAGAACAAGGGAAGTGGGAAGCAGGCCCCAATGCTAGTCAAGAAGCTATTGGCAACTGATTACTGCTGTGTGAGGGACAGTGTATCTTCTTTAAAGGGAGTGACTCTAGATAGACTCACTAGACTCCAGTGGATGAACTTGCACCTAGTGACATCTGGGTCCAAATGCTTCACAGGATGGAATTTAGCATATATAACAGAATGCGTGAAATCCACTGGGAGTTGCTATGAGGGGGCATGGATGGGGGAAGGGATCTAAATTTGATTAGGATCTATTGTGTGAAATGCATAAAAACTTAATATTTTTAAAAGAACTGGATATTTTTTTCTTTGATATGTTTAGGGCTTAAGCTGACTTCATCTGGAAAAACCTAAGAAAGATTCCTCGATTTTTAAATACTGAAATTGTTTTTTATTTCTCTTATATGTGATGCATATATGCTTTTTCTATGCTTCTGCTGGTGCCCTGTGGAGTAATGGAGGAATGCTTTGTGGATGTTGAAACACTGAAACTATGATTTGTTTCTACTCTGTTTGCAGACTTTTCTGGCAACCAGTGAGCAAATGGAAGAATGATTTATGAAGTTATAACTGGAATTATATGGATGAAGAATTACTGAAATGAATTTTTGCTTGTGCCTTATTGATGGGCATCTGCTGCCATCCTGTGGAAAAGTGGAAAATGCTATGTGAATATAGAATAACAAGTTATTTTTTGCTTTTTCTGCATCTGTTGGGCTTATTATTGTGCCATCTTTTGGACAAATGGAAGAATGATTTGTGGACAAAGAAATACTCCATTTTTTTATTTTTTATCTTGTACTCTGTTTGGGGGGCTTATGCTGCTATCTTGTGAACAAATGCGAGTCCCAGGTCGGCTGGGGTTAGAAGGAGACATTATCTCAGAAAACAACAACAGCTACAAAAGCTCCACAAAAAGAAAACCAAAGCAAAAACTAAGACAGATGGCTGTGAGCTGCCAAGTGCGTGCTGGGAACAAAACCTGGGTCCTCTGTAAGAGCAGCAAGTGCTCTCAGCAGCTGAACCCTCTCTCAAGTCCCAGCTCAGAATGTCTATTGCTCCTCCCCCTCTATCCTCAGATATGATCCTCAGGAGCATAAAGGAAAGCAAAAATACACATCTGACAGAGAATTTCCAGTATATATAAGGAACTCAAATAATTCAATAGCAAAAGATCAAATACAATTCTCTGGTTAAAAATCTAAGTTGGGTTTAGTGAAAAAATGCACACACACACACACACACACACACACACGCACACATAAATGGTATTAAATATACAGTAGAAGCAAAAACTGCTTTCTGTATTCTTATGTCTAAACAGCATTTTTCCAGGATAAGGATGACAGAATGGTAAGTCCATCAAAAAACAGAGGAAGCAAAAATTAATTTCAAATATTTTTGGCCATTATTATTTCCAGTTAATCTAAGCTCACATACAAATGTCTTCATCAATAAAATGCTTTCTGTGCAAGCACGAGGCCCTCACTTTAATAGGGAGCATCTACAGTGGGTGTGGTACTGCGTACCTGTGACCTTAGCAATGTGGAGAGCGAGAGAAATAAGAGAATTGTTTGGGCTCACTCACCAGCCTTCTTATCCTAATGCAAAATCTCATGGTTCACTGAGGGACCCTGCCTCAAAAAATTAGATGGAGAGCATTTGAGGAAGAAAGTTGAAGTCAACCTCTGACCTCCTCATACATACACTCATGTGCATACATACACAGGTACACACACAGGAAAATGTACAGACGCAAAAATATTACATAACTCATACCAAAAT